>NC_047040.1:88384574-88686486 GCF_011762595.2 Tursiops truncatus | reverse complement strand
GCCAGGAGTCAGGGCTATGCCTCTGAGGCGGGAGAGCCAACTTCAAGACACTGGTCCACAAGAGACGTCCCACCTCCACATAACATCAAACGGCGAAAATCTCCCAGAGATCTCCATCTCAACGCCAGCACCCAGCTTCACTCAACGACCAGCAAATTACAGTGCTGGACACCCTATGCCAAACAACTAGCAAAACAGGAACACAACCCCACCCATTAGCAGAGAGGCTGCCTAAAATCAAAGTAAGTCCACAGAAACCCCAAAACACACCACCAGACATGGACCTGCCCACCAGAGAGACAAGATCCAGCCTCATCCACCAGAACACAGGCACTAGTCCCCTCCACCAGGAAGCCTACACAGCCCACTGAACCAACCTTAGCCACTGGGGACAGACACCAAAAACAATGGGAACTATGAACCTGCAGCCTGCAAAAAGAAGACCCCAAACACAGTAAGATAAGCAAAATGAGAAGACAGAAAAAAACACCGCAGATGATGGAGCAAGATAAAAACCCACCAGACCTAACAAATGAAGAGGAAATAGGCAGTCTACCTGAAAAAGAATTCAGAATAATGATAGTAAAGATGATCCAAAATCTTGGAAATAAAATAGACAAAATGCAAGAAACATTTAACAAGGACCTAGAAGAACTAAAGATGAAACAACGATGAACAACACAATAAATGAAATGAAAAATACTCTAGATGGGATCAATAGCAGAATAACTGAGGCAGAAGAATGGATAAGTGACCTGGAAGATAAAATAGTGGAAATAACTACTGCAGAGCAGAATAAAGAAAAAAGAATGCAAAGAACTGAGGACAGTCTCAGAGACCTCTGGGACAACATTAAACACAACAACATTTGAATTATAGGGGTTTCAGAAAAAGAAGAGAAAAAGAAAGGGACTGAGAAAATATTTGAAGAGATTATAGTTGAAAACTTCCCTAATAAGGGAAAGGAAATAGTTAATCAAGTCCAGGAAGCACAGAGCGTCCCATACAGGATACATCCAAGGAGAAATACGCCAAGACACATATTAATCAAACTGTCAAAAATTAAATACAAAGCAAGCATATTAAAAGCAGCAAGGGAAAAACAACAAATAACACAAAAGGGAATCCCCATAAGGTTAAAAGCTGATCTTTCAGCAGAAACTCTGCAAGCCAGAAGGGAGTGGCAGAGCATATTTAAAGTGATGAAGGAGAAAAACCTGCAGCCAAGATTACTCTACCCAGCAAGGATCTCATTCAGATTTGATGGAGAAATTAAAACCTTTAAAGAAAAGCAAAAGCTGAGAGAGTTCAGCACCACCAAACCAGCTGTACAACAAATGCTAAAGGATCTTCTCTAGGCAAGAAACACAAGAGAAGGAAAAGACCTACAATAACGAACCCAAAACAATTTAGAAAATGGGAATAGGAACATGCATATCAATAATTACCTTAAATGTAAATGGACTAAATGCTCCCACCAAAAGACACAGATTGGCTGAATGGATACAAAAACATGACCCATATATATGCTGTCTACAAGAGACCCACTTCAGACCTAGAGACACATACAGACTGAAAGTAAGGGGATGGAAAAAGATATTCCATGCAAATGGAAAGCAAAAGAAAGCTGGAGTAGCAATTTTCATATCAGACAAAATAGACTTTAAAATAAAGACCATTAGAAGAGACAAAGAAGGACACTACATAATGATCAAGGGATTGATCCAAGAAGAAGATATAACAATTGTAAATATTTATGCACCCAACATAAGAGCACCTCAATACATAAGGCAAATACTAACAGCCATAAAATGGGAAATCGACAGTAACACATTCATAATAGGGGACTTTAACACCCCACTTTCACCAATGGACAGATCATCCAAAACGAAAATAAATAAGGAAACACAAGCTTTAAATGATACATTAAACAAGATGGACTTAATTGATGTTTATAGGACACTTCATCCAAAAACAACAGAATACACATTTTTCTCAAGTGCTCATGGAACATTCTCCAGGATAGATCATATCTTGGGTCACAAATCAAGCCTTGGTAAATTTAAGAAAATTGAAATTGTATCAAGTATCTTTTCCGACCAAAACACTATGAGACTAGATATCAATTACAGGAAAAGATCTGTAAAAAATACAAACACATGGAGGCTAAACAGTATACTAGTTAATAACGAAGTGATCATTGAAGAAATCAAAGAGGAAATCAAAAAATACCTAGAAACAAATGACAATGGAGACACGATGATCCAAAACCTACGGGATGCAGCGAAAACAGTTCTAAGAGGGAAGTTTATAGCAATACAAGCCCACCTTAAGAAACAGGAAACATCTCGAATAAACAACCTAAACTTGCACCTAAAGCAATTAGAGAAAGAAGAACAAAAAAACCCAAAGTTAGCAGAAGGAAAGAAATCCTAAAAATCAGATCAGAAATAAATGAAAAAGAAATGAAGGAAATGATAGCAAAAATCAATAAAACTAAAAGCTGGTTCTTTGAGAAGATAAACAAAATAGATTAACCATTAGCCAGACTCATCAAGAAAAAAAGGGAGAAGACTCAAATCAATAGAATTAGAAATGAAAAAGGAGAAGTAACAACTGACACTGCAGAAATACAAAAGATCATGAGAGATTACTACAAGCAACACTATGCCAATAAAATGGACAACCTGGAAGAAATGGACAAATTCTTAGAAATGCACAACCTGCAAAGAGTGAATCAGAAAGAAATAGAAAATATAAACAGACCAATCACAAGCACTGAAATTGAAACTGTGATTAAAAATCTTCCAACAAACAAAAGCCCAGTACCAGATGGCTTCACAGGCGAATTCTATCAAACATTTAGAGAAGAGCTAACATCTATCCTTCTAAAACTATTCCAAAATACAGGAGAGGGAGGAACACTCTCAAATTCATTCTACGAGGCCACCATCACCTTGATACCAAAACCAGACAAGGATGTCACAAAGAAAACTACAGGCCAATATCACTGATGAACATAGATGCCAAAATCCTCAACAAAATACTAGCAAACAGAATCCAACAGCACATTAAAAGGATCATACACCATGATCAAGTGGGGTTTATCCAGGAATGCAAGGGTTCTTCAATATACGCAAATCAATCAATGTGATAAACCATATTAACAAATTGAAGGAGAAAAACCATATGATATCTCAATAGATGCAGAGAAAGCTTTTGACAAAATTCAACACCCATTTATGATAAAAACTCTGCAGAAAGTAGGGAACTTTCCTCAACATAATAAAGGCCATATATGACAAACCCACAGCCAACATCATCCTCAATGGTGAAAAACTGAAAGCATTTCCACTAACATCAGGAACAAGACAAGGTTGCCCACTCTCACCACTCTTATTCAACATAGTTTTGGAAGGTTTCACCACAGCAATCAGAGAAGAAAAGGAAATAAAAGGAATCCAAATCGGAAAAGAAGAAGTAAAGCTGTCACTGTTTGCAGATGACATGATACTATACATAGAGAATCCTAAAGATGCTGCCAGAAAACTACTAGAGCTAATCAATGAATTTGGTAAGGTTGCATGATACAAAATTAATGCACAGAAATCTCTTGCATTCCTATACATTAATGATGAAAAATCTGAAAGTGAAATCAAGAAAACACTCCCATTTATCACTGCAACAAAAAGAATAAAATATCTAGGTATAAACCTACCTAAAAAGACAAAAAAACCTGTATGCAGAAAATTATAAGACACTGATGAAAGAAATTAAAGATGATACAAATAGATGGAGAGATATACCATGTTCTTGGATTGGAAGAATCAACACTGTGAAAATGACTCTACTACCCAAAGCAATCTACAGATTGAATGCAATCCCTATCAAACTACCACTGGCATTTTTTACATACCTAGAACAAAAAAATTCACAATCTATATGGAAAGACAAAAGACCCCGAATAGCCAAAGCAATCTTGAGAACGAAAAACGGAGCTGGAGGAATCAGGCTCCCGGACTTCAGAGTATACTACAAAGCTACAGTAGTCAAGACAGTACGGTATTGGCACAAAAACAGAAATATAGATTAATGGAACAGGATAGAAAGCCCAGAGATAAACCCACGCACATATGGTCACCTTATCTTTGATAAAGGAGGCAGGGATGTACAGTGGAGAAAGGACAGCCTCTTCAATAAGTGGTGCTGGGAAAACTGGACAGGTACACGTAAAAGTATGAGGTTAGATCACTCCCTAACACCATACACAAAAATAAGCTCAAAATGGATTAAAGACGTAAATGTAAGGCCAGAAACTACCAAACTCTTAGAGGAAAACATAGGCAGAACACTCTGTGACATAAATCACAGCAAGATCTTTTGACCCACCTCCTAGAGAAATGGAAATAAAAACAAAAATAAACAAATGGGATCTTATGGAACTTCAAAGCTTTTGCATAGCAAAGGAAACCATAAATAAGACCAAAAGACAGCCCTCAGAATGGGAGAAAATATTTGCAAATGAAGCAACTGACAAAGGATTAATCTCCAAAATTTACAAGCAGCTCATGCAGCTCAATAACAAAAAAGCAAACAACTCAATCCAAAAATGGGCAGAAGACCTAAATAGACATTTCTCCAAAGGAAATATACAGACTGTCAACAAACACATGAAAGAATGCTCAACGTCATTAATTATTAGAGAAATGTAAATCAAAACTACAATGAGATATCATCTCACACCAGTCAGAATGGCCATCATCAAAAAATCTAGAAACAATAAATGCTGGAGAGGGTGTGGAGAAATGGGAACACTCTTGCACTGCTGGTGGGAATGTGAATTGGTACAGCCACTATGGAGAACAGTATGGAGGTTCCTTAAAAAATTACAAATTGAACTACCATATGACCCAGCAATCCCACTACTGGGCATATACCCTGAGAAAACCATAATTCAAAAAGAGTCATGTCCCAAAATGTTCATTGCAGCTCTATTTACAATAGCCCAGAGATGGAAACAACCTAAGTGCCCATCATTGGATGAATGGATAAAGAAGATGTGGCACATATATACAATGGAATATTACTCAGCCATAAAAAGAAATGAAATTGAGCTATTTGTAATGAGGTGGATAGATCTAGAGTCTGTCATACAGAGTGAAGTAAGTCAGAAAGAGAAAGACAAATACCATATGCTAACACATATATGTAGAATTTAAGAGAAAAAAAATGTCATGAAGAACCTAGGGGTAAGACAGGAATAAAGACACAGACCTACTAGAGAACGGACTTGAGGATATGGGGAGGAGGAAGGGTGAGCTTTGACAAAGCGAGAGAGAGGCATGGACATGTATACACTACCAAACGTAAGGTAGATAGCTAGTGGGAAGCAGCCGCGTAGCACAGGGAGATCAGCTCGGTGCTTTGTGACCGCCTGGAGGGGTGGGATAGGGAGGGTGGGAGGGAGGGAGACGCAAGAGGGAAGAGATACGGGAACATATGTATATGTATAACAAATTCACTTTGTTATAAAGCAGAAACTAACACACCATTGTAAAGCAATTATACCCCAATAAAGATGTTAAAAAAAAAAAAAGAAAGAATCATGGATAGTGCCCTATGCTACGAAAAAAAAAAAAAGATGAGGGGGATCTTGTTAAAATGAACAATGTGAGACAAGCATAATACAATGAATTTTTCTTCCAAGAAACTATTGGAACTGTACCTACAAAAATTCAATGTATTATATTAATTTACAATTTCAAAGTATGTGTTTGTTCACATTTTGAAGGAATAAATATAGATTTCAAAAAATGTTTGGAAATATAATCTCTCTCTAACTTGTGTTTTATAATGTGTATTTTCAGATATAATCTCATTCAGTATAGACTATGAACTAAAGTTTATTATAGTACTGTAAGTTTTTATACTTAACAAACAGATTGTATTGAAATCCACAAAAGTGCCATATTTTATTTATTGAGTGCCAGTATTTTATTCCCAGTTAAATAATCTATTTTCCATGACTTGAATGCCAGTAAAATTATTTATTTTGATATAGAAAATTTTCTATTAAGTAATTCCTAGTGAAAACTCTCCTGTTCCTTATTATAGACAATGACCTAATATATATATATATATATCTATATATATATCTATATATCAGAGAATAAGTACAGATTTTGTGCCTAAGAGTTTGGGTGTCAATGTCTTCTCAACCATGAATGGATCCCAGTAATCAGTTCAGATGGTTTTACAACGCAATTCTTTTCTCTTAAAAATATTTTCTTTTCCTGAAAAAGAAATATTTCCTGCTGCTCCTGGCAAGAAAGGATTCCAGACTGAAATTTGACCCATGCTTTTTTCAGAAAAGGTAACCATGAATCTGGTCTTCACTTTGTCTCCGGCTGTGCAGGAATGGCTCTCAATTGGTATCTCCAATAAATTCTGCCTGCTTGATTGCTGTCACCTGTCTTCAGAATTAGTGATCCCTTTGGTTCACTATTATCTCTACTCTTATCTGCTTTGATCTACATGCCCAAATCCTTTAGATAAAAATCCTTTTAAGTTTTCTTGATATTTTTTTCCTAAGCAGAAAAATATATGAAGAAAAGGATTTCACGGCAGAGATTTAAATAAGATAGTAGAATATAGAAGAATATTTTTTCTAGGAAGGGAGTTCTGCTAATGTCATGGATCAGGAACCAAAAACGAAGAAAAGACTAGCAGGTGTAGGGCTGTACTGGCTGGCATCTCTGATCTAATTGCCATTTGGGCAATGTGACAAGTCCACGTACGTAAACCATCTGTTAGTTCTCTCACTCCATTTCACTGCACACCATTTGGACAAGCAAAAACAAAAACGCAAAATGCTTAGAGCCAAACAATGAAGTGCTTTTGGTTATGAAATTCTTGCATCAACATAGTCCATTTGAAGTCCCCTAGTTCATTCTGTTTCTGGCATAATTATACATTGAATATATTTTACTGAGATTTTTTCCTTATTCTTATATTTTTAAATCAAGAACAAAATAAGACCTCTTTGAAGACCTGAAAAATTAAGATTCCTTGGGCAGCTTTGCTAATGTTTTGAAAGCTCATTATATACCTTATGCTAAAGGCATTCCTTCTACAGTATTAAGCAGCATTTGCCACCCCCTTTTTTTTTACTAGAAGAAAAATAGGGAACTTCAATTTTTGACTTGAGAAAATAATATGAAAAAAGAGAACATTATATATTCAAAAGGCGGCACAAATGCATTACTGTGTGACTTACCTTGCTGTGCTTCTTTATCATACACTTTCATATGAACGACCCCAGAAGTCTTATTTCTTAGAACAGTGGGGTTTCTTCCATCTCTTTTGCTGCAGGTTCCCAGCTGAGCTAAGTTTTGGTCTGCCCACCACAGTTTCTTATCTATAAAAATGAAAAGTTATTTTTATGAAAAAGATAATCATCTTATTAAATAATAATAAAGAACTATTAAACTCTAGTGCTTTCTGATTTCTTTTGTTAAATTCCCAAACCCTGTTTCTATGAGAAACAGCAAAATCATTTTTACTTCTTTTTTTAATGTTTTTTTAAAAATATTTTTAATTTAATTTTTTATACAGCAGGTTCTTATTAGTCATCAATTTTATACACATCAGTGTATAAGGTCAATCTCAATCACCCAATTCATCACACCACCCCCACCCCCCACCGTGGCTTTCCCCTCGATGTCCATAAGTTTGTTCTCTACATCTGTCTCAACTTCTGTCCTGCAAACCGGTTCATCTGTACCATTTGTCTAGGTTCCACATACATGAATTAATATGCGATATTTGTTTTCCTCTTTCTGACTTACTTCACTCTGTATGACAGTCTCTACATCCATCCACATCTCAACAAATGACCCAATTTCATTCCTTTTTATGGCTGAGTAATATTCCATTATATATATGTACCACATCTTCTTTATCCATTCATCTGTTGATGGGCATTTAGGTTGCTTCCATGACTTGGCTATTGTAAACAGTGCGGCAATGAACATTGGGGTGCATGTGTCTTTTTGAATTATGGTTTTCTCTGGGTATATGCCCAGTAGTGGGATTGCTGTACCTATGGTAATTCTATTTTTAGTTTTTTAAGGAACCTCCATACTGTTCTCCATAGTGGCTGCATCAATTTACATTCTCACCAACAGTGCCAAGAGGGTTCCCTTTTCTCCACACCCTCTCCAGCATTTGTTCTTTGCAGATTTTCTGATGATGCCCATTCTAACTGGAGTGAGGTAATACCTCATTGTAGTTTGATTTGCATTTCTCTAATAATTAGTGATTTGGAGCAGCTTTACATGTGTTTCTTGGCCATCTGTATGTCTTCTTTGGAGAAATATCTATTTAGGGCTTCTTCCCATTTTTGGATTCGGTTGTTTGTTTATTTAATATTGAGCTGCATGAGCTGTTTATATATTTTGGAGATTAATCCTTTGTCCGTTGATTCATTTGCAAATATTTTCTCCCATTCTGAGGGTTGTCTTTTCGTTTTGTTTATGGTTTCCTTTGCTGTGCAAAAGCTTTTAAGTTTCATTAGGTCCCATTTGTTTATTTTTGGTTTTATTTCCATTGCTCTAGGAGGTGAATCAAAAGAGATCTTGCTGCGATTTATGTCAGAGTGTTCTTCCTATGTTTTCCTCTAAGAGTTTTATAGTGTCCAGTCTTATATTTAGGTCTCTAATCCATTTTGAGTTTATTTTTGTGTATGGTGTTAGGGAGTGTTCTAATTTCATTCTTTGAAATGTAGCTGTCCAGTTTTCCCAGCACCACTAATTGAAGACACTGTCTTTTCTCCATTGTATATCCTTGCCTCCTTTGTCATACAGTAGTTGACCATAGGTGCATGGGTTTATCTTTGAGCTTTCTATCTTGTTCCATTGATCTATGTTTCTGTTTTTGTGCCAGTACTATATTGTCTTGATTACTTTGCTTTGTAGTATAGTCTGAAGTCAGATTCCTCCAGCTCCATTTTTTTCCCTCAAGACTGCTTTGGCTATTCAGGGTCTTTTCTGTCTCCATACAAATTTTAAGATTTTTTGTTCTAGTTCTGTAAAAAATGCCACTGGTAATTTGATAGAGATTGCATTGAATCTGTAGATTTCTTTGGGTAGTATAGTCATTTTCACAAAATTGATTCTTCCAATCCAAGAACATGGTATATCTCTCCATCTGTTGGTATCATCTTTAATTTCTTTCATCAGTGTCTTATAGTTTTCTGCATACAGTTCTTTTGTCTCCCTAGGTAGGTCTATTCCTACATATTTTATTCTTTTCATTGCAGTGGTAAATGGGAGTGTTTCCTTAATTTCTCTTTCAAATTTTTCATCATTAGTGTATAGGAATGCAAGAGATTTCTGTGCATTAATTTTGTATCATGCAACCTTACCAAATTCATTGATTAGCTCTAGTAGTTTTCTGGTAGCATTTTTAGGATGCTCTATGTATAGTATCATGTCATCTGCAAACAGTGACAGTTTTACTTCTTCTTTTCCAATTTGGATGCCTTTTATTTCTTTTTCTTCTCTGATTGCCGTGGCCAGGACTTCCAAAACTATGTTGAATAATAGTGGTGAGAGTGGACATCCTTGTCTTGTTCCTGATCTTAGAGGAAATGCTTTCAGTTTTTCAACATTGAGAATGATGTTTGCTGTGGGTTTGTCGTATATGGCCTTTATTATGTTGAGGTAGGTTCCCTCTATGCCCACTTTCTGCAGAGTTTTTATCATAAATGGGTGTTGAATTTTGTCAAAAGCTTTTTCTGCATTTATTGAGATGATCATATGGTTTTTATTCTTCAATTTGTTAATATGGTGTATCACATTGATTGATTTGCATATATTGAGGAATCCGTGCATCCCTGGGATAAATCCCACTCGATCATGGTGTCTGATGCTTTTAATGTGTTGTTGAATTCTGTTTGCTAGTATTTTGTTGAGCATTTTGCATCTATATTCATCAATGATATTGGTCTGTAATTTTCTTTTTTTGTAGTATCTTTGTCTGCTTTTGGTATCAGGTTGATGGTGGCCTCATAGAATGAGTTTGGGAGTGTTCCTTCCTCTGCAATTTTTTGGAAGAGTTTGAGAAGGATGGGTGTTAGCTCTTTTCTAAATGTTTGATAGAATTCACCTGTGAAGCCATCTGGTCCTGGACTTTTGTTTGTTGGAAGATTTTTTTTTTTTTTTTTTTTTTTTTTGCGGTATGCGGGCCTCTCACTGTTTTGGCCTCTCCCGTTGCGGAGCACAGGCTCCGGATGCACAGGCTCAGCAACCATGGCTCACAGGCCTAGCCGCTCCATGGCATGTGGGATCTTCCCGGACCGGGGCATGAACCTGTGTCCCCTGCATCGGCAGGGGACTCTCAACCACTGCACCACCAAGGAAGCCCTTGCTGGAAGATTTTTAAACACAGTTTCAATTTCATTACTTGTGATTGGTCTGTCCATATTTTCTATTTCTTTCTGGTTAAGTCTTGGAAGGTTATACCTTTTGAAGAATTTGTCCATTTCTTCCAGGTTGTCCATTTTATTGGCATAGAGTTGCTTGTAGTAGTCTCTTAGGATGCTTTGTATTTCTGCGGTGTCCATTATAAGTTCTCCTTTTTCATTTCTAATTGTATTGATTTGAATCCTCTCCCTCTTTTCTTGATGAGTCTGGTTAATGGTTTATCAATTTTGTTTATCTTCTCAAAGAACCAGCTTTTAGTTTTATTGATCTTGCTATTGTTTTCTTTGTTCCTATTTCATTTATTTCTGCTCTGATCTCTAGGATTTCTTTCCTTCTGCTAACCTTGGATTTTGTTTGTTCTTCTTTCTCTAGTTCCTTTAGGTGTAAGATTAGATTATTTGAGATTTTTCTTGTTTCTTGAGGCAGGCTTGTAGAGCTATAAACTTCCCTCTTGGAACTGCTTTTGCTGCATCCCATAGGTTTTGGATCATTGTGTTTCCATTGTTATTTGTCTCTATGTATTTTTTGATTTCCTCTTTGATTTCTTCAGTGATCTCTTGGTTATTTAGTAACGTATTGTTTAGCCTCCATGTGTTTGTGTTTTTTACCTTTTTTTCCCTGTAATTTAATTCTAGTCTCATAGCATTGTGGTCAGAAAAGATGCTTGATATGATTTCAATTTTCTTAAATTTTCTGAGGCTTGATTTGTGACCCAAGATGTGATCTATCCTGGAGAATGTTGCGTGTGCACTTGAGAAGAAAGTATAATCTGCTGTTTTTGGATGGAATGTCCTATAAATATGAATTAAATCTACCTGGTCTGTTGTGTCATTTAAAGCTTCTGTTTCCTTTGTTATTTTCATTTTGGATGATCTGTCCATTGGTGTAAGTGAGCTGTTAAAGTCCCTCACTATTACTGTGTTACTGTCGATTTTCTCTTTTATAGCTGTTAGTACTTGCCTTATGTATTGAGGTGCTCCTATGTTGGGTGCATATATATTTATCATTTTTATATCTTCTTCTTGTATTGATCCCTTGATCATTATGTAGTGTCCTTCCTTATCTCTTGTAACATTCTTTATTTTAAAGTCTATTTTATCTGATACGAGTATTGCTACTCCAGCTTTCTTTTCATTTCCATTTGCATGAACTATCTTTTTCCATCCCCTCACTTTCAGTGTGTATGTGTCCCTAGGTCTGAAGTGGGTCTCTTGTAGACAGCATATAGATGGGTCTTGTTTTTGTATCCATTCAGCAAGCCTGTGTCTTTTGGTTGGAGCATTTAATCCATTCACTTTTAAGGTAATTATCCATGTGTATGTTCCTATGACCATTTTCTTAATTGTTTTGTGTTTGTTTTTGTAGGTCCTTTTCTTCTCTTGTGTTCCCCACTTAGGGAAGTTCCTTTAGCATTTGTTGTAGAGCTGGTTTGGTGGTGCTGAATTCTCTTAGCTTTTGCTTCTCTGTAAAGCTCTTGATTTCTCCATCGAATCTGAATGACATCCTCTTAGGCTGTCTTCATTTCTTTTCATTCGTTTTTCTTTATTGTGTTTTGCAGCAGTGAATTCCATCATTCTGTCTTCCAGGTCACTTATCCATTCTTCTGCCTCAGTTATTCTGCTATTGATTCATTCTAGTGTAGTTTTCATTTCAGTTATTGTATTATTCATCTCTCTTTGTTTGTTCTTTAATTCTTCTAGGTCTTTGTTAAACGTTTCTTGCATCTTCTCGATTTTGCCTCCATTCTTTTTCTGAGGTCCTGGATCATCTTCACTATCATTATTCTGAATTCTTTTTCTGGAAGGTGACCTATCTCCACTTCATTTAGTTGTTCTTCTGGGGTTTTGTCTTGTTCCTTCATCTGGTACATAGCCCTCTGCCTTTTCATCTTGTCTATCTTTCTGTGAATGTGGTTTTTGTTCCATAGGCTGCTGCAGGATTGTAGTTCTTCTTGCTTCTGCTGTCTGCCCTCTCCATTTTTACTTTTAAAAATATAACCCATAGTACATTCTATTGTTTAAATTTTCCTCTTCTCTCTCCAATTAGAGATACTTGACTTAACTTTTCTTTTTCTTAAAAACCACGATATAAATAAAAGTATATTTCAAATTAATATGGAATACAGAGTTTATTATTTTCAATCTGAACCATGATCATAGTAGTATTGTGCTATATCTCTAAATGAACAGCAAAATCCAACAAGATATCTGAACAAGTATAAAAAGGACTGTTCTCTAAGTTTTGTTTCAAGTGTGTAAGCTTTTAATCATTTGCACTCTCCATTACTGGATTCTTCACATTTATAGTAACATATTTTTTATAGTTTATGCTTCTTTCTCCGAAATTTTATAAATGTGCACTATTAACTTGTATTGAGTGTTCATTTGGTAGCAGAGACTCTGAAATGTGCCACAGATAGAAAATAGTCCAGTAGCCAGAATTCTAGTAAAATTTCACATTATTATACTATGTCAAACTGTCATAGCAAAGCTATAAGGATGCTGCTATCATTTTTCATTTCATAGATGAAGATTCTGAGATTCAAAGAGATTATTGTAATCAAATATACATATATGGCCTGTCTGTAAAACTAGTGTTCTTTCAAAGTCTCCATGCTGAGTGCATTAAAAAATTTAACATAATGAAATAAGTTTAAATAAAAATCATAATTTTAAAGGTTTTGAACAATTTAGACTTTTCAACAAGCATCTAACTTAATGGCAACTGAGACCACATCAATTTCAACCTAGAAGATACACATTAATAATAACCATCCCTTTCTAAATCTACTTTTGTGCAATGCACAGTTCTAAACACTATAGATTAATTCAGTTAATCTTCACAATTCTATAAAGTACGTACTACTATTATTAAACCATCTTACAGTTAAGAACACTGAAGCAAAGAGAGGTTAAGTGGTTTTTCCTGGATCACAGAATGAATAGTGGCTCCAGGTTACGAACCAAGCACTGATTTTAGAGTCCATGGCATAAATCTCATTTCTACACTGTCTCCTTCCATAGATGGATAGAGTTTAGTCTTCTTTCTCTTGACATATAGATATGGAACTTAGATTATGATGGTGAAGTTGAGTAGCTAATTCATTTATGTTTTTATTTACACTCACAAATTTATTTTTAGGAACAGAGAAGTTCTCTGTGAAAAGGGCAGAGACTTTGTAAGAGACTCTTTTGAAAGGTGTATGGCACAGTATAGTGGATTGAGCACGTGTTTCCACTTCTGTTTCTTCTACTAACCCACTGCAACAGAAATACAAAAACATAAAACAGAATAAACCCACAGTGAATCCACATAATAAACAAGAGAATGACAGGCATATAAACAAAGTGTACAAGATGGTCAGTGTATGGAAACAGGAAAAAGGCAGATAAAGTTGTAACCTAGAATGTGATTTTAAAAAGGCTACGGAGGAATGGAAGACATCTCTTTCCACAGAACTCTAGATGACCTTGCTTTTAGCTTGGAAATAACAGAGTGAAGTGCAAACAAAGGTTAAAAATAGGGTGATTAAGTCAAGATATTTTTATATGTTATACTACCTACCATCACAATGTCCCCCACCCTTTGCCCTAAGTTTACGGATGGCTAATGGCTGATAGAAAGTCTCAAATAACTACATAAGCAAAGCTCTTTTTTAAGATAGTGAAAAATCGGGGATATTAAGGCTGGTGCCCTGCAATAAGGTTCTTTTCATTCTGACCTTTGGGGAACCCAAATCCTGACCTTCTAAAGCAAAACCTGCAAACTCCCTCCTACAAGACATCTTCATGCCATGCACCTATCTGTGCCTTCAGCAGAAAGCTTCATGTGTTAAATCTCTAAATGTAATGCAGTATGTGTTCAAAGCTATGCAGAGCTCCCAGGAAGAGATCCCCCTGCAAGGAAGATACCAAGTGAAAAGAGTTTTATTTTCATAAAGATAGAGGAAACCAGGATAGATCACCCAGTCCTTTCTTAAATGTCATGGGAAACAAGGATATTAAGTTCAATGAGGAAAATTAGCAGAGTGGAAAGTAAACGCTAAGATAAAACATAGAGATGCAAAATGAATAATTCAGAAAATATCTTTTAAATCATCATATATTCAAGTACATATCTCATTCTAGAAAAGTTAAAGATCATTTTAAAAAGTAATATTTAGAGAATAAAACAGGACTCAGAGATTAAAAAGTATTTCTAAATAAAAATATTTTTAATAGAATGGCTAGAAAATGTGGTTGAGGAAATCTTCCATAATAAAGAAGAAAAAGACAAACAGAAAATACGATAGAAAAGCAAAGAAATAAAATGTCAGTCTACAAAGTCCAAAAGCTGTACTTGGAATCATTGGATTCTTCACCTCCATGCAGTCACAGGAAAAAAAAAAAAAGAAGAAGAAAAATTCCAGTTTTACTTAAAAATGTCCTTAATTGACCAGTAAAAAGTATCAATTTTGTTAAATCTTAACTCTTCAGTCCAGGCCTTTTTAATATTCTGAGTGACAAAATCAAGAGTGTTCAGAAAGCACTTCTGGTGCATAGTGAAGTATGACTGTGTGGAACAAATGTACTTATGAGATGGCTTGAACTGCAGGAAGAATGTGCTACTTTTTTCACAGAATATCATTTTATCCTTGAAAGAATGTCTTACAATGTATGGCTATTCAGACTTAGGTATTTGGCAGATATTTTCTCAAAAAAAAAAAAAAAGATGGAGAACAAAGTTAGAAGACTGACAATACCAAACTTTGAGACTTATTATAAAGCTACAGTAATTGAGACAGTGTGGTATTGTTGAAAGAATAAGTTTTCTTTATAGAGCCTATGCTCTAGTGAGGGAGACAGACAAGAAATAAACAAATAGAAAAGACATCATTAAAATTCCTATAAATCAACAGCAAATAAATAAATAACTTGATTGAAAATGGGCAAAGGACTTAAATAATCATTTCTCCAAAGAAGACATGCAAACAGCCAACAGGTATATGAAATAGGTATATAAAAAGAAGCTCAACATCATTAATCATCAGAGAAATGCAAATCAAAACCACAATGAGATATCACTTCACACCTGGCTATCATAAAAAAAAAAAAAACATAACAATGCTGGCAAGGATGCAAGGATATGGAGAAATTGAAACTCTTGTACACTGTTGCTAGGAATGTAAAATGGCACAGCCATTTTTGAAAAGGGTATGGAGATTACTCAAAAAATTAAAAATAGACTACAGTATGACCTAGCAATTCCAGTTCTGGGTATATATACAAAATAATTGAATTCAAAATCTTGAAGAGATATTAACACTCCAATGTTCACTGCAGCATTATTCATAATAGCAAAGGTATGGAAACAACCTAAATGTCCATCAAAAGATGAATGGATCAATAAAATGTGGTATATATATATATATACAATGGAATATCATTCAGCCTTAAAAAAGAGGAAAATATTCTGGTGGGGGATGCTGATAACAGGCAAGGCTACACATGTGTAGGGATAGGAGAATGTAGGAAATCTCTGTATTTTTGTGTCAATTTTGCTGTGAACCTAAAACTGCTCTAACAAAATAAAGTCTTCTACAAAGAGGGAATTTTGCCATATGCAACAACATGGATGAACCTTGAGGAAATGATGTAAGATTAGCCAGTCGTAGAAGGATAACTATTGTATGATTCCACTCACATGAAGTATCTAAAATAGTCAAACTCACAGTAACAGAGAGTAGAATAGTGGTTGCCAGGGCCTGAGGGAGGGGGCAAAATGGGGGAGTCGCTGTCCAGCAGGTATAAAGTTTCAGCTATAGAAAATGAATAAGTTCTAGAGATCTGCTATACAACATTGTGCCTACCACTAATGACACTGTATAGTGCACTTAAAAATCTGTTAAGAGGATAGATCTCTTGGCAAGTGTTCTTACCACAATTAAAAATAAGTAAGATAAGAAATAACCGAAGAGTGCCATTAGTCCTATAAAGAAAACAGGCACAGTTTCATTTTTTAGTTAGTTTCCCTACCTTTGTCTGCATATAACTCCATTCTACTCACCCTTCATTGCACAAGTCTAACCCCACCCTCAGTGAAATACTTCAAACGAGCACATCCCACATTTGACTCTTCCTTCTCATTGATTCTAAAGCCTCTACAGACAGAATCATATGGCTTCATATTAAATTGTTGCTTTTTCTTTTCTTTTCACTTGTACTAATTTTGACTCCTTATCCAGAGATGAAAACTCCTGAAAACAAGGATGCTGTCTTGTACTTCTTCGTATGCTTCACAGTGCTTTGCATTCTTTTGAACTGAGCATGATGTAGAAATTACCTAAATACTGTGAAATGACTGGGGAAATAATATCCCTAAAAATATCTCCCATAATAATTCAACACTTAGAAAACATTTAAATAAAGCCACCTCTCCAATTTCCTCTTGATATTATCTTTTAAAAATTTCTCTTTTTAAATATCCTTTTTGAAGGTCCCTCTAACATAAAGAACTTCAGTTTTGACTGTGTAATTATTATTTAGAATCACATTTGTTTCTCTCACTTTTTTCTCACACTGTTATTCATACAAATATACTAGAATCTTCAGAAATTACCAGATTTC
Source organism: Tursiops truncatus (assembly GCF_011762595.2). Classification (NCBI taxonomy): domain Eukaryota; kingdom Metazoa; phylum Chordata; class Mammalia; order Artiodactyla; family Delphinidae; genus Tursiops; species Tursiops truncatus. The sequence continues at coordinate 88,669,397 of NC_047040.1, read as the reverse complement.
AAAAATTGCTTGCTTAAGTTGTATGTAAGTAATTATGAATTTCTCTATTTCACTATTACAGGCTGAACAGTTCACTCCAAAATTCATGTGTTAAAGTTCTGTCAGTATCTCAGACTGGGGCTGTATTTGAACATAAGGTCTTCGAAGAGGTAATTAAGTTAAAATTAGGTTATTAGTGTGGGTCCTAATCCAATATGACTGATGTTCTTATAGAAAGAAAATTAGGACACAGACACACACAGATGGATGACCCAGGAAGGAGAAGATAGCCATCTACAGGCCACGGAGAGAGGCCTCAGAAGAAATCAACCATGTCCACACCTTGATTTCAGACTTTAAGACTCCAGAAAAGTGAGAAAAATTTCTGTTAAGGCACCCAGTCTGTGGGACTTCGTTATGGCAGCCCTAGCAAACAAATACATTTACTAATAGGGATATAGAAGAAATTTATGAGCTATAAAAAAGAATTCATATAAATATCATAAATATAAATTAATTCTACCATACAGTCTCCAAACCCTTTACTCAAAAGAGAAAGAGACAGACAGACAGAGAAATAAAGAAAGGAAATAAACTTACTGTGACCTACTAAGTTCCAAGGCCTTTGCTAGGCTTTGAACATAAGCACATATGATTGCCTCAGCATAAATGAGATGTGATGTGTTAAAACACCTGTCAATAAACAAAATCTATAACTTTTTAAAAAAATTCATAAATACAACAACAAACATCAAAAGAAATAGCCCAAAGAGTTGAGATTGTATCTACTGCCTAGGAATTTGGGTACGGGAGAATTCTCACTTGTGACTTCAATAACTAAGTTTCACCCTAATAGCTCCAAAATCTCTCTCATATGCCTAACTATCCTCTTAATCTTCAGTCCATGTATCCTACTACATCATAGGAATTTCTCCCTGACTATAATGAAGTCACTACAAACTTTACATGACCAAAATAAAATCCATTTTATTTTTCCCATGTATGCTTCTTTCCCAATAGACTTCTGTTATGAATTTTTGTGTCCCCTGCTAAATTCATATGTTGAAATCTTACTCCCAAGGTGTGGTGCCTATGGGGGGTGATTAGGTTGTAAGGGTGGAACCCTCATGAATGGAATTAGTGCCCTTAGAGAAGGCACACCCCTGAGAGCTCTTTATCCCTTCTGCTGTGAGACAGTAAGACCATCTAGCTGTCTGTCAACCAGGAAGCATATTCTCATCAGACACTGAATCTGCTGCCTCCTTGATCTTGGACTTCCCAGCCTCCAGAACAGTGAGAAATAAATGTTTGCTATTTAAGCCACCCAACCTATGGTATTTTTGTTATATCAGCCTGAACTAAGACAGCTTCTGACAGTAAATGATCCCCAACGCAGTCATCAGATGTAAAAACCAGATAGTCATCTTTTTTTCCCCCTATCATCACCATGGCATTTCCCAGGTGCCTTTCTGATCTGAGCAAGCCCACTTAATTCTTCACTTTATATTCTCAGGAATGTTTTATTTTCTCTCCATTCCCACTAAAACTGCTTAGCTCAGGACCCCATTATTTCTCACTCCCCTGACTATCATTGCTGAGGAAACAATAGAGCGATCTTTCCAAAATGCAAATCTAAGCATGTCACTATGCCACTTAAAATTCTCCAAAGGCTTGCTTTCCCCTGCCAAAACACTTAGCATGGCACAAAGGCCATCCGTGATTTGATGCCTACTTAACTTTCCATCACCAGATCTATGACTGCCCACTATGCACCATGTTCCAGGAATACTGAACTGCAGTCAACTTTCAATTTCCCAAGGATAGATTAACCACATTACAGAAAAAAAAAAAAAAAAGATGAAAATAAGCCAAAGACAGCTTATTTGTAAAGAAAAAGAATTAAAACTGTTGTGAATAAGAGAAAAATCTACATATCAGAATGAGTCTATTACTTATAATTATATAGGAACCATTCCATTTTTACATTGTACCTACTGCAAATCATTGTACCTACTGCAAAACATTGTACCTACTGCAAAGCCCCTCCACCTGGACAGTTAGAGGTGAATACGCTTGCTTACAGCAGTCTGTTAGCCTGTTGACTGCTCTTTGGTGCAGAAGCAGCGTTTTGCAGTTTATCTGAAGCTCTGGGCAAAAATCTATTTCTTAGGGCAGTGAGGGTACTAGAAGTCTCTTTGCTCTGCCTTCTCCCAAGACTTGTTTTTATTTATTTTTCTTAAACAGAGAATCTGGAGAATGACAATGAAGGTGGGATGGAGAGCACTGAAGAACAAAGCCCAGAATTTTGCTTTGAAGCTTTTGTGACCTTGAACTGACAAATGTGGTCCAAAATTCTCTCAGTTCATTGTTACACTCAGGTTTGCCTTACTGAGGACTGAGGGGGCAGTCTGGGGTTGTAGCGAAAAAGACTTGAGAATGGCAGGTAATTTAATTTCCAAGTTGATGGCCTGAATGTGCTGCCGGTGAAGTATTTGTGCAGTGATGAAGGAGAGAATGACAATGAGAGGGAAGAATTTGCTGACAAAAACAAGGCAGCTCCGAATAACTGCTTGCTGGGATATTTAGAAAACAAAAAGTAGAGTTTATTCAATGAAAAAGATTGTTTTCATCGGAAAAAGGGAAGAGGAGAAAGAGGAGGGGGAGGAGGAGAAGACCTACTCAGCTCAGAGCAGACTATTTCAATATTTTAATGAAATACATTTGAATTAAATATCTACCTTGTATCACAGTTGTGTTGAATTGTGTCTGAACAATGTTTTTTCTGTATTCACCCAATTTCCATTACCCTAGTTAATAGGATAATATAGAGTGGATATAATTTTCCAAAACAATGATTCATTAATATCCTATGCCCTTTTATATTTGTCCTCAATTTACTTCCTCCATATGGAATCCTTGTCTCCACTGCTACACCTAGCTGTACTCCCATTATCTGAATAATGGACACATAACCAGATTTCTAGACTCAGCTCAAATGGTACTGCTGTTTAGGAACTTTGATTGTCCCCAAGACATAAAGTGGTTCACCTGACCCTTTGTGTTGTTCTGTGTACAATTCTAACATTCCTAATCCTATGGCATTCCTAATCCTATATTTATTTACATGTCTGTCTCCGTGTTTAAAATGTAAGACTCTTTGGGGGAGGAATTAGTCTTATTAACTCTTATCCTCCATACATATGCCAATGCCAGTTACAGGGATGGTTTTTAAGGCTGGCTGAGAGTCACTACAGTAGGTGAGAGAGTGTGGCTTGGAGTCACAAATGTGCTTTGATATCTGGCTATGACACTTCCTCTCTGGGTGATTTTGAACAACTTACTTGGACTCTTATTATTAGTCTCCTCATCTGTAAAACAAAGAAAATTCTACCACACTCATATAATATATGAAATAGTTAGCCAAGTGACTTGAACAGTAAGGACACTAATCGGTACCTATATACAATAAAAGAAAGAATGAGTCAAAAAAATAAAATCTAAAACATACATGTGACTATACTGATTCTAATACATAAACAATTCAGAAAAACATTTCTACCCACTGTCAACTGGAATGTGTGTGGAATTATTTTTCTGGAATTAATGGTGAATTACTGTATTTCTATGATTTTATACTACTTCTTTTGTGGCTAGCAGAATGTGTCACCCCAAAATATGGCTCTTTGGCTTGGATTATTTGGAACTGATAATTTTAAGGAAAACCAGACACATGAGAAGCTCTGAAAACAGAGTAGGAATTCCTTTTTGGTATGAAAAATTTACATTAGAAAGTGGGCCTGTACCAGGAAGAGAGCTATTACCTGAGAACTTTTTCATCTCAGAGAGTTATCTGCAAGGCAGGGCAAGCCTTGTTTACTAAACATCTCCTATTCTCACTTTTCCATGAATTGCCTTCTCTTCTTTGAAGCCATAGACCCCTTTCCTTAACTCAGGAAGTAAATGGTATATAAAATAATAAATGGTACATAAACCTCCATAGTATAGCCATCTTTTGAATTTTATATCTTTGTGAGGCTCCTGTACATAGATAATTACTTTTTTTTTTCTCCTGTTAATCTGTCCTTTATTTCAAGGGATATCAGCCAAGAGTCTAGGAGGGTAGAGAGAAAATTGTTTCCTCCCTCCCCCTTACCACTAGTTAGATTCATTCACCTGGAGGCTGCTTGAGATTAGTAGTGTAATTCCTGACAATGGAAAAGAATAATGCTAATTGCCTGTGGTGATCACTCCAAAGTGATCAAGTTCAAGTCACATATAAAATGGTCTATTAAGATAGAAAAAATAGAATATTAGAACCTCAATTTATATTTGTAACTGTTGTAAACAAGGGTGATTAACAGCATTCAAAGACAACTTAATTCTTTGTTTGACTTTTACGTATGCAGTGTTTAGGAGAAAGGTTTAAAAGAATCATTTCCCTGCTGTTAAGGGGCTCAGCTTAAGCAAGGTATAAAGAGGGTTAAGTTAAATAATGACCTTCTCTGTTTTGGACTGAGTTGTGTTCCACCATCCTCCCCCTCCCCAAATCCATACACTGAAGTCCTAACCTCCAGTGTAGACTACATTTGGAATAGGGTTTTAGAGAGGTAACTAAGGTTACAGTAGGTCATAAGGGTGGGACCCTAATCCAATAGAACTGTTGTCATTATAAGAAGACACTTTACCAGGCATGTGAGCACAGAGGAAAGACCACATGAGGACACAGTGAGAAGGAGGTCATCTGCAAGCCAAGGAGTCCTGGGGAGAAACCAAACCTGCAGACACTTTGCTCTCGGACTTCCAGGCTCCACAACTGTGAGAAGATAAATTTCTACTGTTTAAGCCACCGGTCTATAGTATTTTGTTATGGCAGCCCTCGCTGACTAATACACTGACATATATCTGCTGACTTATTAGGAGCAGAACAGAGAACTGGGAAAGTTATTTAAGAGTCTTGAGACATTTTGAAGGTCCAAGCTGACCTTAGGAGCACAATAGGAGAAATACAATAGGAGCAACTCACCCTAAATTAAAGCAGATCTGAACCTTACCTCTAAAATAAATTCCAATTACCTACTTCCAAATTATTTCTAAGACCTCCACTGCTTCCACTTCCGCTGCTACCACACTAGTCCAAGTTGTCACAAACTCTCACCTGAAATCCTATACCAGCCTCCTAAAGTTCACCAGCATCCATCCTTTTCCTCTCCCATAGTACAGTCTTCACACAGCATTGAGTAATCATTTTAAAACACCAACCACGATTTAAAAACTCCTGTTTAACCCTTAAACTGGCTACTAAAGTTCTCAGTCTTTACGGTAGCAGGCAAGTCCCTCAGAATCTCATCACCCTTGGCCCTCCTCTCCTGTGGCATGAAGCTCCTGCTACTCCAGCCACATTAGCTAGAAACTGCCAATCATTTTCTGGCCTTAAGGGGGTTTTACTTGCTATTTTCTCTGCCCAGAAAGCTCTTCCTAAGACATCTTCACAAGGCTAGATCTTGCATGCCATTCAAGTGTAAGCTCAAATTGCACCTCCTTGACAAGGACTTTATGGAAACTCTTCTCTCTTTTATTTCACACTGCTTTTCCCCATCTGACATTTTCATAAATTTTTATGCATTTACAATCTACTCCAGCTAAATGCAAGTTCATGAAGATAGGGATTTGAGCTGCTTTTCTCACCCCCGTGTCTCTAGCTCCTTGAAAAGGCATAATCTAAATATATAATGATTAATAAATGCTCCCTATTCTAATAGAATTCTAGTTCTAGAAATAATTGGGGCTGATACTAGAAATACCCCCAATTCAATCACTCTGATGCTTAGGATATGCTTTGGGCAAAAGGGCTGTGTATGAAGGAGAGAGAGAAAGAGATAAATTGAAAAAATGACCACCTAGAATTATTATCACCTGGAACCTGAGCAGTTTCATGGATTTTTCTTTTTCCTTTTTCTTTTGTTTTGAAATCCCTGAATACGTGGGACACTGGAAAACCGATCTTTTTCTTTAAGTAGCAATGGCGTCTCAAATTTCTGATGCTGAGTTTCATCAGTGAACCTGGTTAAGGCAGCAAGTAGTGACCTGGTACTGCTCCTTCCATGGCAGTCGTGGTAAATGGGGACATTTCTAAGGTTGGGTGCCAGCTCTCTACTAAGTAGTGAGGCATGGCTATAAGAGGGAGTATCTAAAGGTTGGCAATTAAGATCTTCCTCAGGAAGTAGCCCTGGGTTCCTTTTAGAGATTGCAAACAATAGGAAGATCCATTTAAAATCAAAGTAAGCAGAGAGCTGCAGCTGCTTGTGTTTTCTCCACTCTCTGGGGATGGCTGAGGGAGACGGGAAGCAGGTGGTATCTGAGAACTGGAATTTGAGGATCAGTGCTGGAGCTGAGTAGAGTTCCCTTTCCTCCAGGTAAACCAAGATTTCATTTTTAAGATGGGAAGTCTAGGAAACTCAGGCGTGATTTTACCTAGCACTCCACAGGCCTGTGTCAATTCACTATCACCCCACATAACCAATACAAGAAAACAACCTATGAGTGTAACACGTAGAGAAAATGATCACGCAAAACAAGATCTTCATTTAATTTCTTGTACAGTGTGGTAAAAGATCTTAAAGTAGAGAATGAAGAGAACTGTTAGAACTTTTCAGCGAATCCAGCACCTTCAACACAAGGAAACAGCTTGGAATTTCAAAAAAAAATTTAAACACATAGACAGTGAATGTGAAGTATGTGTTTGAAAAATACCGTCAAGAACATCAATGCATGTGGATCTGAAACACCTGATACTGGGTAATGCAGTGATCTTCAGACTGATTTTCTGAAAGAGAATCTTCCAAAAAAAAGATTGAATGAAGAAAAAACAAAATTGGTGAAGCAGGTTCAAGAGAAAGGAAACGTTCTTCAGAGGCTAAAACTAGATAAAATGTATAGATCAAAGAAAGGTCTGTCTCAGACACAGTTGTTAACAAAGAGGTGGAGAAGCTGCAGCCAGCTGTTGCTCTGAGTTGCAGTCAGGTGTGTCTAAGAAATCAAGGTTTACTCAGTTGATAGACCACTATGGGTTAGATGAGAAATTGCTACACTATAACAGAAATGATGAAGAACTTATATGTGTTTAATTAATATTTTTTTTCAGAATATCTTTGTAAATGTCAACTTAATTAAAACATACTTATACATTTTAAAGGGAAGATATAAACCATTAAGGGCTTAGAGAAAGATATTATGGTGAACCTGGATCAATTGAGGGCATTCTGTTATATAAACATAAACTAAGATCTAAAATGAAAATTTAATACTTTGAATATATTTTTCAAAACACTTAACAGTTAAAAAATTTTTTAATGATGTTTAAAAAAATTTGTACAATATTGGATGCAACTTTTAGGCATTTTTTGATTTCCTCTTTGATTTCTTCAGTGATCTCTTGGTTATTTAGTAACGTATTGTTTAGCCTCCATGTGTTTGTGTTTTTTACGTTTTATTCCCTGTAATTCATTTCTAATCTCATAGCATTGTGGTCAGAAAAGATGCTTAATATGATTTCAATTTTCTTAAATTTACTGAGGCTTGATTTGTGACCCAAGATGTGATCTATCCCGGGGAATGCTCCGTGCACACTTGAGAAGAAAGTGTAATCTGCTGTTTTTGGATGGAATGTCCTATAAATATGAATTAAATCTATCTGGCCTATTGTGTCATTTAAAGCTTCTGTTTCCTTATTTGTTTTCATTTTGGATACTCTGTCCATTGGTGTAAGTGAGGTGTTAAAGTCCCCCAGTATTATTGTGTTACTGTCGATTTCCTCTTTTAGAGCTGTTAGCAGTTGCCTTATGTATTGAGGTGCTCCTATGTTGGGTGCATATATATTTATCATTGTTATATCTTCTTGGATTGATCCCTTGATCATTATGTAGTGTCCTTCCTTGTCTCTTATAGCATTCTTTATTTTAAATCTATTTTATCTGATATGAGTAGTGCTACTCTGGCTTCCTTTTGATTTCCATTTGCATGGACTATCTTTTTCCATCCCCTCACTTTCAGTCTGTATGTGTCCTTAGGTCTGAAGTGGGTCTCACATAGACAGCATATAGATGGGTCTTGTTTTTGTATCCATTCAGAAAGCCTGTGTCTTTTGGTTGGAGCATTTAATCCATTCACGTTTAAGGTAATTATTGATGTGTATGTTCCTATGACCATTTTCTTAATTGTTTTGGGTTTGCTTTTTTAGGTCCTCTTCTTCTTTTGTGTTTCCCACTTAGAGAAGTTCCTTTAGCATTTGTTGTAGAGCTGGTTTGGTGGTGCTGAATTCTCTTAGCTTTTGCTTTCTGTAAAGCTTTTGATTTCTCCACCGAATCTGAATGAGATCCTTGCTGGGTAGAGTAATAGTGGTAGTAGGATTTTCCCTTTCATCACTTTAAGTATATCATGCCACTCCCTTCTGGCTTGTAGAGTTTCTGCTGAGAAATCAGCTGTTAACCTTATGGGAGTTCCCTTGTATGTTATTTGTCATTTTTCCCTTGCTGCTTTCAATAATTTTTCTTTGTCTTTAATTTTTGCCAATTTGATTACTATATGTCTCGGCGTGTTTCTCCTTGGGTTTATCCTGTATGGGACTCGCTGTGCTTCCTGGGCCTGGGTGGCTATTTCCTTTGCCAGGTTAGGGAAGTTTGAAACTATAATCTCTTCAAATATTTTCTCTGGTCCTTTCTCTCTCTCTTCTCCTTCTGGGACCCCTATAATGCAAATGTTGTTGCGTTTAATGTTGTCCCAGAGGTCTCTTAGGCTGTCTTCATTTCTTTTCATTCATTTTTCTTTATTCTGTTTTGCAGCAGTGAATTCCATCATTCTGTCTTCCAGGTCACTTATCCATTCTTCTGCCTCAGTTATTCTGCTATTGATTCCTTCTAGTGTAGTTTTCACTTCAGTTATTGTATTGTTCATCTGTTTTTTTTTCTTTAATTCTTCCAGTTCTTTGTTAAACAGTTTTTGCATCTTCTCGATCTTTGCCTCCATTCTTTTTCTGAGGTCCTGGATCATCTTCACTATCATTATTTTGAATTCTTTTTCTGGAAGGTTGCCTATCTCCACTTCATTTAGTTGTTTCTCTGGGGTTTTATCTTGTTCCTTCAACTGGTACATAGCCCTCTGCCTTTTCATCTTGTCTATCTTTCTGTGAATGTGGTTTTTGTTCCACAGGCTGCAGGATTGTAGTTCTTCTTGCTTCTGCTGTCTGCCCTCTGGTGGATGAGGCTATCTAAGAGGCTTGTGCAAGTCTCCTGATGGGAGGGACTCTGGATGTAACTTTTAATACACTACTATTTTATTTTGGAAAAAAAAGTTCTATTACAAATGTTAAAAATAATCCAGTCAGTGAATGTCTAATCCTAAACTGGTCTAAAAATACCTGCACCTCTTCTAAGTTTATGACCCTTGCTTCCATCCTTTTATCACATATTTCCATCTGGATGGTCTAGCAGGTAATTAAACTCATATGTTCAAAATTTTTAAATAAATAAAATCAAAACAAGCAAGTCTAATGATGTTGGGCAAATTTTAAGGTAGGTAATCTTACTAAAAGATTGAACCTCCTGATATTCTGAGCAGGTTGGGACTTGGAATCACATTAATGTGAAATTTTAAAAAATACGGTGCTATTTTGTTCTGACAGAATAGCAATCTCTGGGATCTCTCATGCACTTACTTTATTTATCCAAGCTCTATGTCTACATCTCTCTCTCTCTTCATATATATATATATATATATATATATATATACACACATATATGTATATATATACACATATGTATATATATACACACACACACATACACATAGATATATACACACACATATATATACTTTTTTTCCCCCCTTATAACTTCTACTCATTTTGAGATGGGGTTGAAGGGGCCATAGTTGACCATGAGTCAGTTAGAAGCAACTATCCATTAACTTCTGTGCTGAAGTCCCTAGAATTACCTTCTATCAGATTGACCTTCCCGGTCTGTCCGTATGACAGGCATTCTATGGCTTCTAATATAGGATTTTGTTAAAATTTCTGTTTCATTTTGGAGTCACATGTATTTTTATAATAGACATTTTCTCCCTACTTGAGATAGCCAGAATGAAAGTCTCTGTTCCTGGTAACCAAATTCTGTAAACAGTGCCCAGGAAGTATTAATGTCAGTAGACCTTGTCCTAAATATATCCTTATTATTACGTTCAGGTCTCAGTTTTCAGTTTTGTGAAGACTTTGAAAAATAGGAAATGGGCTTGGAAGATGAAAATCATGATGTAGAAGGGTTTGAGAACCATGAGCTCTGAATGAAATAAAGAAAACTAGGTGTCTAACCAGATATTGCAAATGTGGGAGCAGGGGCTGGGAAAAATAGTACTGCTTTCATCAACTGACAGAATGCCTATGAGTGCAAGTGATGATTACTGGTAGAGCCTTAAAAACGTGTAAACCATTTGACTCAGAAATGTGACATCTAACACTGTACCCTAAATTCTGCAAATAATTAGTTATATGGATAGTCATCACAATATTTATAATTTCCAAGAAAAACCTAAAAATTAAATATAGGTAATTATTTAAATATATAACTATATAGTATATAAACATTGTATGAAGTGTATAAACATTAAAATGATATTGTAGAAATGTTTATTGACCTAGAAATCAATGTTTATGACAAACTAAAATTGAAAGGAAGTTTATATATAATTTTTTTAATGTCATAAATTTAAAATTTTCTAGATAAAGTTTTAAACCAGAGTTCGACAACAAAAATTACTGATATCTTTAAATAATTCTATTCTGTCCATTTCTAAAATCACTTATTGATTAGCATTAATATTAAATTTTGATTTCAATTAATTAAAATCGTTTTTACAGTGTGCTTCTTGAACAATGTTTTCTTTTAATATCATATAAGAATCAATGAATTAGTATTTTATTCTGGTTTGAGCACACTGTATATTAGAAGGTTCCAATATTTTAAAAATTGCTTCAAATGGCTATTCTATCCTAGATAATTTATTACTCTGTTCTTATTATTAAAATATGAATGTCATTGTAGTTACTACCCAACCCTTGACACTGCCAAATAATTACTACTGTAAAATTTACAGACTAGAAATATATATGTGAGTGTAAATATAAACATATTACTGGGAAAATGTTAAAAAATAAATACTGTCACAAATAAATGATCTTTGGTGCTCCCATTTGCCATGTTCCTGTCTTCAACGGTTGTAGTTTAAATATGGAACCTTATTAATTAGAATTAAATTGATGCAGACATTTATTTCGACTTTGTGCTGATACGGATTATGAAAAGAGAAAAAACAGAAATTTGATGTTGATGCTCAAGTACAAATTATTATTATTTAAAATTTACCTAAATCTAGGTATATATGACCACCCCCCCCCCCCCCACAAATCCTCTGTGATCAGATGCCATCTATCCAAGTCTAATTTGGGTTAAAGAAAACTGCCAAATCCAGTAATTCCCTCTCATCTGAGGTTTCAATTTCCATGGTTTCAGTTATCCAAGGTCAACCAAGATCTGAAAATATTAAATGGAAAATTCAAGAAATAAACAATTCATAAGTTTTAAATTGCACACTGGTCTGAGCAGCATGCCAAAATCTTGTGCAGTCCTGCTCTGTCCAGGCTGTGGTCCCCAACCATCAACATAGTCTGTTCCTGACATCCAACCATCTATGTAGTCATCACTCAGTGATCCAGGATCACCCAAAGCTAATGAATGATTCTCCTTGTGCTGGATAGTCAGAAGTAGTAGTAGCCTAATGCTATCTCACACTACCTGTGTCATTCACCCCACCTCCCCTCATCACATAGTCATTTTATCATCTTACATCATCACCAGAAGAAAGGTGATTACAGAACAATATTTTGAGAGAGAAGAGACAGAGACCACATTCACATAACTTTACAACATATTTTTATAATTGTTCTATTTTATGATAAGTTATTATTGTTAATCTCCTTCTATGCCTAATTTATAAATTAAACTTTATCATAGGTATGTATGTATAGGAAAAAAACCAGTCTATAGAATTTGGTATCATCCTCAGTTTCAGACATCTACTGGGGGTCTTGGAATGTATCCCCCAAGAATAAGCAGGACTACTGAAGTAAAAGGACTCAGGTCTGATTGTTTAACTCAGTTGAAATGAATAATGCTCACCAGATCATCATATGATTCCAAGCTATTTGTTATATTCCAACATGAGATAATGCCTACAGTATATGGGCAGACTTCTGGAATGACCTCTTTGACTCTCTTGATTAATTTTCTAGCTCTAATTAAAATGTTGTTGAATTATATTAACTCAAAATTCTACCATAAATCTAAAGCATACTACATCTTTTCCCAATGTGAACATTTACTATTTCTCCTTTTTAAATGAAAGGGGAGACATGGGGCAATATAAAATAATTATATCTCTACTCAAAAAATTATACATTTTCAAATTTATTCTTGTTTTAATGCCATAAACATGAATAATGTAATTTTTTTCCTGAAAGTGACTCCAGGAAAGTTAACCTTTAGTAGTTTACAAAAGGGAAACGATCACTATTTAATGCTTTTGAGTATGGTAAAGCTGAGATGATTTAATTATTCCATTTATGTTAATGAGACCATTCTCTGATCACTAATTATAATCTGGTTAAAAAAATAGTACTTGATGTACTTTGCAATTGTAGTATTTATCCATTCTGTAAGGTAATTAGCATTAAGAAGTGTAACATATTGGAACACAGCAATTTAAGGTGACAAAAATTGCTGGAATAGAATCATATATAGTCCTTTGGAGATTTCTCACTTTACTTTAATGTAAAGTTTGATGGGCTATTAGTTTTCATTAATGGTGGCTTGAGTACTTAGAGAAGACAACTATGTCCTATACTTAGTACTGGGAAAATTGCCTGGATATATTTCATATATTACTGTTACTTTAATGAATAGTATTATAGCAATTAGAAGACTGATGGCTTAGAAAATTTAGGTGGTTGTATTTGAAGTCCTTTGAACTAAGTGACATTGCGCAGTGTACACTAAAAAGTAAATTACCCCTCTTTAAAAAGTATGATTTGAAAGCAGAATCACTTAAGATATACAGCATAATTATAGTGCATTTAAAATAAACTGGTTTGTATATATCAAATTACAGAGGGAAATGCAATATACATGTAACAATTAAATCACTGAATCTTTTGCTGAAAAGCGGTTGTAAACACGATTTTTAAGTAAATAAGGTATCGTTTGAATCTTTTTAAATGATATGTTATTTGTCCAGCTTTTCATCACTTGTATTTTCTTAAGTAGAACTTGCTTATGTAATTCAGGTATAAACATGACAATAATAATTATATAAATACCTAATATAATTGCACTGGTGATCATTCATATATCTAAGAGAATTCACATTTTTTTCAATCCTCGTGATAGAAACTGGCATTATTTTTTCTGATATGTTTTAAAGACTCCATTAAAAGAATCATTCTCAAGCATTATAGACCATGTTTCATGAATGCTTTCTACTGAGTAATATTTTACAAATGCATACACTGGTGTCTAGAGATCATTCTCTCAAAAAAAGTCAATCTTTTTTTAAAGAATATGTTAATAATTTTCCTAAATCTAGATAATTTTAATTGGCATAATACAATTTCATAAACATATAAATCATTCAAGCTTTTAATTTTAGAAATTTGAAATGAAAGCAACAAACTAGAAGTTCTACCAAGTTAAGTTTGTTCTAAAAAACGATAATTTCTTCATGACTGATTTATGGTTTATATTTCTATAAACATATACCATAACAGCTTGAATAATCATATTTACTAGAAATTTCTTATTAAAATACAAAATCATTAATAGCAACTTTGTATAAAATCAATTGGAAATAAAGACAAACACATGGGGCAGAACTAATTTCAACATCAGTAAGAATTTCATACACATGAAAACTAAAAGCTGTCCTTTAGAGAAGTAAAGTTATTGTAGATGACTACTTTTAGCTCATATTATATGTGTAAATTAACTGTATATACTATTTTAATAGATTAGTTCAATGACAGCAGTAAAATTACATGTACACATCAGGTATTTTTTAAACATAGCAAAAGCTCCATGGAGGAGGAAAGTAAGTTGTATGCCTAGAGCATTAAAAAAACAAAAAAGCAAACAAAACAAAAACAAAAAAACTCTTCTAAAAGCAAAAAGTATTTGAAAATATGGTCCATTAGTAAATTTGCATTTCCTGTTTTCTCTCTCTTCCTTAAATGTTCTTCCCTCCAGATACCTGAATAACTCACTCCTTCACTTCCTGCAGATTCTTGCTCACTTAACATTTCCCAGTGAAAACTGCCATGACCTCACTACTTAAAATTATAATTTTTCTGATTCCTCTCTCCCAATCCAAGTCAGCACTCCCTATTCTTATGCCCTGGTTGAATTTTCTCCATTAGTGTCTTTCACCACATGACAAATTTTATTTCACTCGTTTATTTTCTTTTACAGCTGACCCTTGGAAAACTTGGGGGTTAGGGGCACAGGCCCTCATGGAAGTTGAAAATCTGGGTATAACTTATAGTCAGCCCTCCGACTATGTGGTTCCTCCTTACCTGCAATTCTGCAACCAAGGGTTCAACCAACTGCAGATTGTGCGGTACCGTAGTATTTATTATTGAAAAAAATCCCCGTATAAGTGGATCCACGTAGTTCAAATCCGTGTTGTTCAAGGGTCAACTGTACACTCTTTTCCTACACTGGGAATACCGGCCCCTTATAGTAATGGAATTGTTACCTGCTTTATGCCCTGCTATTTACCTAGCACCTAAATAGTGCCTGGCTCAAAATAGTCATTTGATAAATTGTTGAATGGGTGAATGAATCAAAACTGTGACAGATGATTATGCTCTGTCTATTATGATACAATATATAAGTATAAATAGAAACATAAGAGAAGCAAATCCTGACTCTTTTTCATTGTTACATTTAAAAGAAAGAAAACAAACATAAAAGAAGTGTATCACCACTCTCTTCTCTGCCACCCTATCTTTCCAAGACAATTTGATACCAGCAGCTTTTATAAACACCAGGTATTTGTTTTTATTTATATATTTTTAAGGCTTTCTATTTTAACCAAATTTTGTGATGGTAGGCCAACAGTCACAATATCAGCCTTCATACAGGTGATTGGTCTCTGAGGATAAGAAGGAATCTTTTGGGGGCTTCCCTGGTGGCACAGTGGTTGAGAGTCCACCTGCCGATGCAGGGGACACGGGTTTGTGCCCCGGTCCGGGAGGATCCCACATGCCGCAAAGCGGCTGGGCGGGTGAGCCATGGCCGCTGAGCCTGCGTGTCGGGAGCCTGTGCTCCGTAGCGGGAGAGGCCACAACAGTGAGAGGCCCGTGTACCGCAAAAAAAAAAAAAAAAAAAAAAAAAAAAAGAAGGAATCTTTTTGGTATGAGCGGGTTTCTCAAGCTTGGCACTACTGACTTTTTGGACTAAACAGTTCTTTGTTATGGGAGACCCTACTGTGCCTTGTAGGATGTTTACCAGTATTCCTGTTTTTTACCCACTAGAATGCTAGTAGCAACCCTTTCTTCCCAGCAGCTGTGATGTTTTCAGACATTGACAAATATTCCCTGGTAGACAAAATCACCCTGGGTTTGAGAATCACTGGCATAGTGAGAAGAAATCTAACTCTGGAGGTAGACAGAATTATGTTAGAGACCCAGCTTAGACCTTGAACCACCCACAATATTTTCAGACGCAACACTGCAGTTTCAATATCTCCTTTGCATGGTAACTGTATCTATTAGTACTAACGTGTAAGTTTGGAGAGTAGACACTCTCTAAACAATAGTTATTGAGATAAACAGTGCAGCATAATGGATAAAAGAACATTATTAAAAAATATATATATTTTTAAAGAAATGCATACATATGATAAAAATTGGAACATTCTGTACAGGCTTTTTGAACCTATTTTCAATTAAAAATATATTCTAGAGAATGGTTCAAGTCAATATATAGATTCACCTAATTTTTAATAGCTGCATAATATTTCACTCTACATGAACATTTCATGATTCATTTGGCTAGTCCTTTATAATACACATGTAGGTTTTTTCCCCAGCCTTTTCTAATTACAAGTAACACATATATTCTTGTATACATCTCAGTGCACATATATCTCAGTGTTAACTATAGCTACAAGACACATTCCTGGAAGAAACTCAAGCTTTAAAGACTAAGAATAATGGACTTGAAAGCTTGCTACACTATTTATTAACCAGGTAACTCTGAGCAATTAATTTAGGCTGGCTGAACCTTGGCTGGGAGCTCTGGAGTAAGCAGTGTTAATAGTACCTCTCTCAGGGGACTGTGAGAATTACATGAGTTAAGATTTGTAAATTAAATACTAGAATGCTTTATTTATTTAGACTATCAACTATTATCATTAAAGAGAATAATGCTGTTAGGTCCAACTGTGATAGACTACCTTTAAGAGACTAAAACATTCCAAACATCAAAGTTTTTGTTTTGTTTTGGAACTCTTTCACTCGTGTGTGTTTTAGGGTATTCTTTTATTTTTTTCCTTCTTCTTCTTAATCTTCTTCCATGAAGCTGTTTAGTTCCTTTGAGAACAAACATTATTCAATACGGCTCTTCTTTTCTTGCATTTCTATACACACATGTATGTAGAATACATGTTAGAAATGATTTTTGTATACACTTAATCATGTTATTCATTTTCTTCCCTATACAATTCAAATCCTTATATTTCAAAGTATTTTCCTTTAATATTTATTTCTATATATATTTAAATTGTACAGTATATTTATGGTTGTGATCATTCTACATAAGCATTTGCCTGCTTTGATTGAAAATATATTTTGATTGCTGTGGTAGGGGTTTGGTGTGTAGATGGTCATTGTTTTATTTATTCATACATTCTACTGTTACATAATAAAATGTACTCAGTGCAAAGCATCTTGCTGTGTATCATGAATGATGCATATATGAATAAAATGCAGTCCCAAGTTACGGAAAAGTGAGACATTTTCACTCATTAGAAAAGACAAAGAATATCCCACTACATTAGAAAAATACAAAGGGGTTCAGAGAAGGGAAACGTTTCAAATCACTGAGGTATAGTTGAAGTAGGCCTTGAAAGGTGATACTTCACCCATTAGGGTGGCTGATAAATATGGAAGGCAGTCAAAGAACAAGGAATAGCAAGACAAATGGAAATAAGTAGGACATGATCAGTTACAGGGGAACAGTTTGCCTGGATGTATTGCAGCTCAGGGGTAGAGGAGGATCAAATGAAAAGTATAGTTATGATAGGGAAGGCTCTTGCTGGTAATGGAAACCACACATAACTTGAATCAGGATCTCTGAGCTTGAGTCTCAGAGGACAGGGTTTTCACAAATCTTACTGACTCTATTTCTTTACCTATAAGGTGGGACGAATAATGCTTTGGGTTTTAACAAAACTTATTGACCTTAAGTTTCATTTATCTATAAGGTAAAACTGATAATATTGTGACAAACAACTTCTGGTGAATGAAAAGGAGAGAAAAAAATGAGCATTTCAGAGTAAGCTGTGAGTGCTTATTCCAGCCTCTGAAATATGATGGCTGAGGAGGGGGTAGGCGGGTGCCACAGGAGGTCTGAACCTTGCAGGTCTTAACAGTTTGGGGATCGGAGATACGAAAAGTGGGAAGAAGTTGTTTTAGTAGCCCAAATAAAATGTTAGTATCTAACTAGACTGTGAAAGGAAAACAAATAAACAACAAAACAAATAAAGGGGCAAAGCTATCAGATATAAAAAGAAAACCGGCAATCCAAGGAACAGCCAAAGGGAGGGAAGATTAAAAGAAAGAAAAGGAAGGAAGGGAGGGAAGAGTCTCATAAGAAGTAAGAACTCCTTTGCAACTAAGTTTCAGCTTCTTTGCACATTCAGAGGGAGAAAAATATTCATTAAGCTATGATTAAAAACAAAACAAAACAAAAAACCTGCACGTGACAACATGTAAAGTGGACTTGCCTTGTACAAAACAGAGGAAATAACTTCTTAAGGTGGGCTATTGAAGTCAAGAACTTTCAAGTTATCAGACTCGTCACCTTTTAATAAGAATATAACATATAGAACCCTTTCAGGCTAGATTTCAGTGTGAATCCACAAGTGCTCAGTCTAAGGATCCTAGCAAGACTAAATGCACCAGACTTACAGCCTGTCACTTGCTATCATTTATAATGTTTCATAGATGTCATGACAACTTGCCATAGTAATTTATCTTAGGAAGTAAAGTAGGAAAAAAAGGTTTTTGATGATTTCTGCATGCCAGTTTTACTGGGTTGTTTATTGTATACACACTTTTCATATTTCTATTATTATTTATAAAGTATATTATTTGAGGAAATATACAAGTATGTAAATTAAGTGCTAGATACGTTTTAATAAATTCTAAATGTCATTACACCAAATAATTTGCTGAAAGAATACAGATACAAATGATAAAGTATATCATTCAGAAATTAGTGGAGCGAGCTTAAGTGTTAGTGTAGGTAAAGACTAATTTTTTTGCCATTAAGCTTAGAGTTTTTTTTCGGTCAGCAAAGGGATTAGATGATTGTGCTTTGCTGTAGAAACTCCAGTGGGAACACTCAAAACATTTCATCCGCAACAATATTAACACTGTATTCATTCTCAAGCAAATAAAAATGACCTTCTCTGATATTCAGACAGTTCTGGAAGCATTTTAATCTGACAGCCTTGGTTTTCCATGGCAAACTATCCATGTGCTGAGAATGTTCACAGCATCTATCATGATGACTTCAATTTTGTGAAGTGAACCTATGAAAAGTATGAACAAATGTCCCTAAGGAGTACATTTGGTAAAGCCTTTCAAGGGCTCCCTAAAGGGAAATGATTATTTTGTTAACACTGACTTAAAATAAAAGTGTTCATAACCAAATCAAGAGAAGACAACTTTTTACTCGTTACAGGGCTGAGTTTGTTTCTGATAAGAGACTGAAAATGCACATAGAATATGCCTTTTTCTCCTCCTTGATCGATCCTAACTGTAGCCAAAGTTCAATATCCTTCTAATATTTACATTTTAAGCCTATTCTGGCAAATTGCTACTTGAAACAGATCAATAGTATAATATATTTAAACTGTGATTGGTAACACAGAAAAAGTCAACTGAGAGGGCTTAGGTATTCATAGAAAATGTGTAGGGGTTTTTTTGTTTGTTTTTGCCTTTACCTGTGATTCAAAGCTCCTTTTATTTTAAAGAGAAGTTTGCCAATTTTTGCAAGTGATTCTAAGATCAGATGAGTGTTGTAGTTACTTAGATATTTATAAAAAGTACAAACCCATTCTAAAACAATTAATTTAAGCAATCCTATGTTGTAAACATCCACCAAATTCTCAACTAAAAGTCAAAACAATAACTTTGCCCAACTTCTAAAACAGATTACTATGAACTCTGATTAACATAACTTCACACATAAATTTTATTTTTAGCCAGTCTTTATTGCTTCTGCTGTATTACTTCAACTTAGATAATAGTTTATTTTAAACAATTTCCTGCACTCTGGATCAACCCATTAGTGACAAAATCATACAAGTTTTTAAAACTTTGTAGCTCATATGGTCAAAGCTCATGTTTTTGCAGAGTAGAAAATTAAGGCATAGAGTTCAGTAGTTGTCCCATAGCCACAGCTGGTTAGTGAATAGTAGGAACAGGAATCTGAAGTACACTTCCTCAACTGACAAAATAACTTTAAAGATCTCTAAGGTTACATTTAATTATAAAAGTCTATGATTTAATCACATAAAGAAGGCTACTAATATATATACCCCTTGACATTCAAGAAGAACCTGCCATGTTAACTTCAGAATTCCCATTTACAAGTACTATGGTAAGAAAAATTTCCAAAGATCATATTTACCACAAAATGAAACAAAAAGAGTAGATGTATACTTGAATCTCAATGGGAATACTGTATATACAATGGAGTAATATATGAGCTAATGAAAAAAAAGCTCATGAGGTGTGAGCGTGGGGTGGAGGTTTAAATTCAAACCCATACCCCTTGTAGTGCCCAGGACTCAGACTCCTGCCCTAGTAAAACTTGACAAATTACTACATGACACGTTTTAATGGACTGTATGAAGGTCACCTATGATTGAATAAGATGCTGACCACTAAATCCACAATTGCCATACAGATATGCATATTTCTTCAAGTTTGCTTGAATAATTTATATTCTATAATTGAATAATCTATATCCTCATTTTTATTTTAAATCTGTGGTCCGTTTGCCCCAGGTCTTCCCTTCCTCACCCTAAAAGTACAAAATACAGCTAAGTTACCATCCTGCTATTTCCCAAATTCCATCTTAATTCTCTCTAAAAATTATTCAGCCTATTTCTGCCAGTACATTTGCTTTATTTGTGTATTTTCCTTCATTTTTCTAACTTTCTCTTCAATGTGGATACAATATATGCAGTCTGCTCTCAAACTGCATATGCTGACAGTGAAAAGGAACAGTATGTTAAATATAATCCATAAATAACCCACAAACACTAATTTTAGTCAATAGTTTTAACCTCCTTCTCCTCTTAAAGGCAGTGAAGAGCAACTTTATTAATTTGCGATTACCTCACTGTCTCCTGCAGACATTAATGACGAGGAAAATGCCAAATGTTATGAGGAAAAGGTGAATAGAAACAAACAAAAAAGTTCTTTATCTGAAAACTAGGTAATCAATAGTTAAATATAACATAGTTGACTATACACTATTTTATAACACAAACCTCTTGGACATCAAGTAAGAAAATGTTTTAGAGTAACCTTATTATATCATGAAACTGAAATATATTTATAAAAGAAAATGATTTAAAAAGAACTGCTAAATACTGAGAAAAATTATCTAAGAAAAATAAGTAGTAGATATAATTTTAGAGCTACCAGCTATTGTGTTTGAAAGCAGCAACTATTTTATTTGTTAGCTCTGACATTTGGGAAAAGAAAATTGACAAGGTCATTCTTTAAAATGGGGAAGAATTTGATGTTCAAAGTTTATAGGCTAGTCAGCTTATATCAGCTAACTGGAATGGTATTTTAGTTAGTTTGGGTTGCTCTAACAGAAATACCATAGACTAAGTGACTTAAACAACAGGAATTTATTTCTCACAGCTCTGGAGACTGGAGTCCAAGATCAGGATGTCAGCACTTGCTGTAATCTCACACCCCAGAGAGGCAAGCTCTCTGGTCACTTCTTAGAAGGACACTAATCCCATTATGGAAGCTTGAATGTCATGACCTAATTACCTCCCAAAGGCCCCGCCTCCTAATACCATCACATTAGGGCTCCAACATATGAATCTGGGGAAACGCAAACATTCAGTCCAGAGTAAACGGTGTTAAGAGTCCTCATCAAACAGCCATTGTACATGATGTATAAATCACTTCTGACCAAGTGACTCACTGGAGAAAAGGTGAATCACAGACAATACTGTATTTGAACCATGGTCAACTTAAAAGATGTCTAACCTGGTAAATTATCAGAATCACCTGTGAAGGTTTATTTTGATATAATTAAATTACTTTAAAAATATTTTTTAAAACAGAGCATTTAATAACACAACTGAAAACCAAATGAACAACTAAAATAGTTTTTGTTGGTTCACATTCTTTCACTCTTCTGGGCCATTCAACCTAAAACCTAAAATTTTATATACTTTTTTTCCTTTTTATATCTTTCTATATACTTTTTTATCTCTTTTCCCTGCTTTGTCCTTTTTTTCTCTTTTTTTGTTCCTTAACAGTTACCTATAATTCTATGCATTTTCCATCCTCCTTAGTGTCTGTCTTCCTTGCTTTTCTGCAAATTTGATGAAGTTAGGATTCTCACCACCATATATAGCAATGCCTGGCATATGGTAGGCACTAGTGAATATACATTGAAAGAATGAATGGAATTGAGTATCCACTGCTGTTACGGTGCAAGCTCTACATTTAGAAGTTACATTTCCTTGTCAACAACTGAACTCAAATAAGAAGTTGACCTCACATTCGTATGTTCTTCATTTGTATATACCTCAGGCAGAATACAAGGTCTGGTCAAACAAGACCACAAAAGCTTGGTGAGAAATCATATGTCCTGCTCACCTCTGTAGGTTATGCCAGCTCTCCCAGATTATTATTATTTTTTTCCACCAAGTCCCCTCCAAAGGTACAACTGGGCATTAGCTGCCTTAGCTCCATCCTTTTCACTCTACAATTCAACATCACCAGCATAAAAGATGACTGAACCAGAGGTGGTAACTAGGTGGTGCCACTGGGATGAATCAAGCACACAGATGATTGTCGTGGTTGTGTTTTTGTTATTCGTTAGTTTTCTTGGTTTGTAGAGTGTTAGCCTTCACAGTTAGCCTATATGTGCACTATGTTGGCCTGCATGGTATTTTTGTAATGTGATAATTTGGTAACATTTTTAAATTTCGAGATTTAAACAACAACAACAACAACAACAACAACAACAAATCTAGATTTCTTGCTTCTCATGAAAAATGAAATGTCTGGCACAACCTGTTAATGTTCCTTATGGTAAAAAATAAGTGGAGATGAGAGGTGTTCTACCTCAAGTGGACCATTAGCTCTCTCCGGTTTTATCATACTTTCTGCCACCCTCAAGTAAGTCTAGATACTGAAGTCTAGACTCAGTTGCTACTTACTATCATGTTGAGCCATTGGCTTTTATCACACCTGACACACTTTACTATTTATAACTTGCCTCACTCTATTAAATAAGTATTTGAATTTGTGAATCTATTCGTAAATGAATGAGTTCTATAGATGGAATTACATGAATTAGTTATCTATTGCTGTATAACAAATTAACCCCAAAATTCAGTATCTTAAAACAATAAACATTTATTGTCTCACATAGTTTCTATGGATCAGGAATCTGGGAGCCACTATGTGGGTGGTGCCGGTTTGGAGTCTCTCTTGAGGTTGCTGTAATGCATTGGCTTTGGCTGAGTCAACTGAAATCTTGACTGGGCTGGAGGCTCTGCTTTCAAGATGGCTCACTCATACGGCTATTGACTAGAGGTCTCAGTTCCTTGCTGTGTGGACTTCTCCACTGGGCTGCTTGTGGGACCTCATAACTTGTCACCTGGCTTTGCCCGGAGTGAGGGACCCAAGAGAGAGAGGGCAAGGAGGAAGGCTCATGCCTTTTATGACCTCATCTCCAAAGTCAAACGCCGTCACATTTGCCTTATTTTATTCATTAGAAGTGAGTCACTAAGTCCAGCCTGCACTCAAAGGGAGGGAAGTTAAACTCTACCTCTTGAAAGAAGTATCATAAGGTTTGTGAAACTTAGATGTAGCAATCTTGGTCTTTGGGTCTTGGACTTGGTTGAATCATCAAATAATCGCTTTATTTTAATCTAGGTATTACCAAATACCTATTGCTTTACCTAATTTTAATATTTCAAAGCTCCTTTCAGTTTATTCTGTATATACTATTCCAAGTAAAACTGGGAGCCCCCAGAGAGTTACAAATTATAATATTTTAAGTTTAAAAAATTGTGAAATGCGTCCAAAGAGATTATTAACTCAATTTTAGGAAAACCACTCCTAAATTTTAGTGAAACACAAACTTTCAGTTACTTATCATCCATCACCTAGGTAGTCTGAGAAGCTGGTATATAACTGGTCATTTCATATTACAATTATTTCTTTGTTCCTGGATGTGCAATTTCAGTATCACTGTAGGCAACTTTCTTCTTAAACATTTATAGCTGTAATCATCAGTAATCCCCTGGATAGTGGTAAGGTTCTCCTTTTTTTATTGTCTTTTTTATATGACTATACTATTCAGCCTCAGCAGGAAGCAGGTCCTCATCACACTTTATACCATCCCCAAAGAGAAAGAGTAGAGAGGTTCTGAAAGAAGGGGGAATCTGAACAGAAGGACAAATTCAGAGACCAGCTAGGGAACTTCAGAAAGTAGAAGTTGCTCTCCTGCTTCTCTTTGGTGATGCCCTTTACACTTTAAGCCTTCAAACTGCAGATATATTTTGATGTGTCCAGTTAATGTATTGACAGTAGAGGTATTAATAGATTTCTTTATTTTTTATCTTTCAGTGTTAATCAAATTATGGTGGCAGGGAGAAGTACAGATACATAACCATTCACTTGTTAAAAGAATTTTAATTTACTCAAGATCGGTTCCCATACGGCACTGATGTCAAATAAGATTCACAGCTCTGATCCAATATATGCTTAATGATTTCATCCATGCTTTGTCTCTTCTATTTTATTAGGAAACAAAACTAACTTACTTTATTTTTTTGCTAAAATGGACTACTCCATTTTCTGAGATTTTGCTCATAGCATTGAGTTCTGTAAGTTTAGTACTCATTTCCTACTCATAGCAGGGTTGGTAGCAATCATGTTAGCAGAAATAAATTTTTATAAAGCCTACATTTTTCTATGAGGCAATGATTTTTACAGTATATAAAGTTTGTGATATATATATATATGTGTGTATATATCCACTAAAAGTCAATGACATCTCTTGAAATGTTATGACATATTTTTATCACGCTTCCTCTAACTTACTGGGTTCCTTGGCTATATTATTCGCTAGTTTGGGTTGATTTCACGAAGTATGCTGGAATTCAATTTTTGAAAACGTAGTGTTGGTGTTGACTGGGGATTGTTGCAGTTTACCAAACCACTTTCAGAATTTAAGCTCTGCTGTTTTTACTCAGGTGATTTAAAAAATGTAAAAATACACATGCAACAAAATTTTCTTGTTAATTTGGTAAAGCTGGGTAATACAAAATAACCTTATTTTCTTATTGACTTATGAGACAATTGTAAATAAATCCTATTCTAAAATAACCACTAGTCAGGTATAATCTGTGTGTGTGTGTGTGTGTGTGTGTGTGTGTGTGTGTTTGTGTGTACATATAAAGAATTTTTGTGGAAGAATAATTTAAATCATTGGTCAATGACACTGTGGCCTTGTTTCTTCAACTGTCTGTGTAGATCAATCTATCCTTTATAAGCAGAGATAATATTTTACCTTATTGTGACAAATACACAAGGTCCTTGCACTTTAGAACACTATAGTAGAACACAGAAAATGATCGTAAAATAATACCAAGAATAGTAATACCCCAAGAATCAATAACAGTGAAGTTATTATTGCTAATAGCACTAAGTCACTGATCTGGATAATCTTTTAAGTTTGTTTGCTAAGGTTAAAAAAAGAAAAAGAAAAGAAAAACTCCCTTA
Organism: Tursiops truncatus; assembly: GCF_011762595.2. Taxonomy (NCBI): domain Eukaryota; kingdom Metazoa; phylum Chordata; class Mammalia; order Artiodactyla; family Delphinidae; genus Tursiops; species Tursiops truncatus. The sequence goes on along the minus strand of NC_047040.1, from coordinate 88,644,034 downwards.
GAGATGTGCAATTTGAATGTGCTTCTGGTGTTAATGGAGCAGTCTTTTCTAAGCTTTAACAGGTCACAATTAATCAACCCCAATCAATACAAGCATCCTAGCTATAGTATCACTGTACTTACCCATGATGGTTAGGGCTGTAGCTTTTGTCAATTCTTCTTTCATTGACTCTATTACTTCTAAATTACCACCATCCAGGTTGCATCTGTTTATGGTTCCATTTCCCGAACTGATCCAATAAAGTTTGTTTTCCACATAGTCTATTGATAGTCCTGTAATTAAATTATACAATTTAAACATAACGGTAGCCACTTAAATTATAATATTCACCTAGCACTGGGGTTTGAGGGAAAAAAATCAGTTTCAGGCTCAGATTTTTGTCTTTAAAAATAAGATCTGGCTAACAGGGAGATATACACACACTGTTTTAACTATCCGTCAAATAATATACTTTTAGAGACACGGTGGTTAGCTCTCTTATCATAACGATTTTATGACATTAAGAGGAATGACTGTTCCATTTTACAGATAAGGAAAATAATACCTAGAATAGTTAAGAAATCTATTTGAGGCCATAGCTAGTAAGTGGACATTCCGGAAATTTTAAGAAAGTTTCTGTTTCTAAACTGAGTGTCTGCCCTCTTCATTACGCTGCTTTGCCTCAGAAAGTTTTAATGTGTAAAACTCATTTGGGATACTTATTAATGATATTTATAATTTCTCCTTTACTTTTAGTAAAAGTTACTTTAGAAAGTTATAGATTTAAATTGGTGTTTTCAGTAGTTTTCAAGTAAATCCAAAGGTAGGAGAATTTCAACAATTAGTAATTTCACTGAAGCATGGCAGTGAATTGGGCTCATATAGGAGACGCCATTGAGAAACAAACCATACAGCAAGTGAACCAAGCCAATGGCTTAAGACCATTGTCCCTACATGGCACAGTGTGTCACTGTAAGTTAGCTTTTTGTAGTTTATGAACAATTACATACATTATAGGGGTGTTCATGGTTTTCAAAGGTATCAGGACACGTAAATTTTGATTGCCAAGGGTATACATCTAATTAATTACAGGCATTCTCAGTAGGCTTATGATCTACATTGTAACAGTAACACTGTGGCTCCATGTTGGTCTTCTGTGACCCACAACTACTTAACGAAAAAGCACATGTGGGCACATCCTCAGGCATACAATAAATAAAGTGTTTCTGGGATCTCCCTCACAAAATGTAGTGAACAAACTACAAAAAAGTCCCTTCCCTATTAAAAAAAAAAAAAAAAAAAACCAAGATGAAGAAAAGGAAAGAAAGAAGAAAGGAAGAAGGAAGAAAGAAAGAAGGAAGACAATTGGAGAGAATCGTACGAGTTCAAGTACATTGAGAAAGTGATACCATATCCAAAATATTCTCAACTACAGTTAGTCCCAATCCAGAGAGTGGACCAGTTTTCAGCAAGTAGCAATAATAAAACAAGCCTATACAATATACCAGCTATTTACTGACTTATTGGTATGTTTTCTTAACAAAAGTCTGGGAGATTCACCAGAAAAATCACAATGCATAAAATTAGACACTGCAGGGATAAAATTTTCAGATTTTTTTTTTGATAACCACTGTGGGTAATTGGCTTTAATTACTATAAAAAAATAATCAAATAAAAACTATCACAGCCATATTCTATGATATAATACTTTCATGGTGAAAATCATTCATCATTCTTTTTTTTTTTTTTGCGGCACGCGGGCCTCTCACTGCTGTGGTCTCTCCCGTTGTGGAGCACAGGCTCCGGACGCACAGGCTCAGCGGCCATGGCTCATGGGCCCAGCCGCTCCGTGGCATGTGGGATCCTCCCGGACCGGGGAATGAGCCCGTGTCCCCTGCATTGGCAGGCGGACTCTCAACCACTGCGCCACCAGGGAAGCCCCATCATTCCATTTTTTTATGAGAGAGAGTTTGGTTATTCTACAGGTACTTCCTAAGCCACCTCCATCTATCTTTTCTGGTATTAATAAATTCTGGTTTAGACAGCTTAATTTTCAGAAGTGGTTTATTTTACCTTCTACTTAGTTGACCATCTAAAGCACGTAATTCCATCTTTAAACAGCAATGAAGCATATCTTTACTATAGATTTATGGTACAAAATATAACCCCAAACTTTCTACTGCCAAATTTTCAGCAAGTATCAAATTAATGAATACATTTATGAAAAATTCCCTTTAAGAAAAGTTACCTATCTCCTTGTGTATTCCAAACTTTACCTCTCAGTCAAGCTGAACCATCAGAGAGTTATCTGCATTTTTAGCTTGCTAAGTTTTTCTCCCTCTTGGAATCTCTTGCTGAATTGAACTTTGGCATTGTGCCCTTGGTTTAAATGAAAGATGGTATAAGAAGTAGCCATAGGAAACCCACTGTTATACTTGCCAGGATATAGTGTCTGAAATAATATATCACAGTGTGACCTCTTTATATAAGGACCCATGGGAGAAATCTCTTTCAGGACTCGGTGCCAGAAAAAGCTTTATGCGGAAAATATAAAATTGTAACTGATCATATTTCTCTCTTTGCTTTGACTGCAAAGAAACTGAAGAGTCAGATTTGTGACCCATCTCTGGCAATTGTAAAGGAATTGCATTTATACCATAAACTTCACTTCTGGCTTCAACAGGATAATCGATTATTTTCCTTCACCTTGATTTTTAAAATCAATATTCTTATCTGTTCCATCTTAGGGAATGTGTTTGTTTAAGTTTCTTCAACTCCTTTTTGTAAGGAGAGGGTACATATTGAATACGTTCAACTCCAGATTAACCCACAATATCAGAATTTTCTCATCTACCTAAAACTGCAGTTTCTAGACCCGAACTTAGGTTTTGTAAATCAGTTATACAGAGCAGAGAAGTTGCAGAGTTTGGGGCAGAGCTCCCCAGTTTTTACTACTGAACATCTTTGTCCCTGGACTGTGCGTGCTGAGAGGAAAGAAGCTGTTGTCATTGTGAGCTTTTCACCTTCAGCGCTGAGCATGATGCTTAGAGCAGAGAAGAAAATTTATAAACACTGAATGAAGGCATGGGGTATTTAACTAACTCCACTATGAAAATTATAAGTTGTCTTCAAGGAGTTCTGCCTAGTAAAGTTGAATTATCCCCACGACAGAATTTTTCTACTGTACTAATGTCCATGTATTATGAAAATAGGGAGGAAAGGCAATGATTCAATAGAGCTACTTGGTATGGCTTATATTTTTTATATCAATGTTAATACAAAATAGTTTAGGATTAATAGTTTTAAGGTTTACAGGAAAAAAAATTAAAGTTCCTATTTTAATCTATATATGTATGTGATATGTCACCTAGCCACCTACATATACCTTCTCTCCTGTCAGATATATTAGCTTAACCCCAGAATGCCCTTGAGCGTGTTTATTTCCAGGTGTATACAAGAGAACTGAAATATTTTAATAATCCTATTATGAATTCAAGAAACTGATGATGTACATTTTAAATTCATAGATGAGCATGTTTAGAAGTACATATTTTTAAACTTCATTAATATAAATGTTTTACATAAGATTTTTAAACTTTGTTATTATGCTTAGGTTTTAATAACATTGAAGAATTAATTGGTATCCATCTATTGGAATAATTTCAAAAGATAAATCACTAAGCAGTAAACTAATAGTGGTTTTGATGTAATTGAAGCTACTCAATGATTTTAGCATACTAAGTCAAGAGCCATGAGAAAACAGATCAAATATAAGCATGTCCATAAAACTGTCCTGGAACCTGTGCAGAGAAATATAATTATGTCTGTACTAGAAGATCCTCAGAATGGGTAACTAAGATTAAAATATCTTCAAAAGGACAGTAAGGTCTGTCTGAAGAATATGCCATTAGTAATATAGAGTCATTTCTGCCAGACATATTTATTTTTAAAATCATCTGGATCTGGTAATCAAAAGAGAAAATTGAGATTAAATAATATAATAGGTATATCAATGGAAGAAAAGTCATCATCTAAACTGAAAAACCTTTATGAAAAGAAAAACCTACCTTTTTACCTATCTTTTCTATTATTATAAAAATGCAGAGGTAATCCATCTGCTTTGATTCTAACATTCGTTATTTTAAACCAAAGATTTCACTTAATATATTATTTTATTTGAACATTTTGATTTAAACCAGCTTATTTTTTAATTTAGACAATGTAACTTGCGAAAATTATATCACTGCTCTCATAGTAGGAACATTCCATACACTGATATAAGAAACAACTACACATTTTTGAAAATAATAATCTAACTATATTTTCCATATATCACTAAAAAAAATTAAGTCCATTAAGTTTTAAGTGTTGTTACAATTAAGACTGGAAAGTTCATTTCTATGTGTCTCATTTCTTTTCTTTTTTATATCACTCAAAATAAAATCAATATACCATGCAATGTGGAATTAAAACAAAAATGCAAATATATAGAAAAAATTTTTTTAATTGAGGCTTTCTAGGGATAGTAATTATCTAATTTTTGCCATCACTTGTCAAATTTAATTTCAAAATTTTCACCCCTAGCAGTGCATTATAACTATCTGGAAAGCTATTAAAAATACCGATCCCAATCACAGAAATTCTAATTTAATTGGTTTATGTTGGTCCCAGGCATCAGTATCTTGAAGAACTCTCTCCAGGTCATTTTGGAATACAAAATTTAAGAAATTTCTTTTAAACACTGCATATTTTTATAATCTTTTAAATTTGAATTTTTAAAAGGTTCAATGAGGCCTTTTAAATTTTGCTGGAAAGTAGGTCATGATGAGATCTCTGGAGACAGAGGAATACTAAAGATGTAGATAGGGAAAAAAACATACTATGGATATTTAAATGTAGATGATTAACTTCAAGGCCTCTAGACGCGTATAAATAACATTGAAATCTTCTAAATATTTTCTTTGTAGTGTTATCTTCAGACAATGGAACACAACTTCTGCTTCTGGAATTGTGAAAGTTGTAGAAACTGGCTATTGAAAACACAAAAAATGGGAAAATATTGTAAAGTTGTATGCCCTACTATACTCGTAGAATAATTATAATGTTCTGGATATTCCAAAATGGAGATCTTTTCATAGTACACCAAAACAGGCATGATTATTCCTGGGGCAGCACTTTCTCTGAAACATTGAACTTTTAGCTTCAAAGGAGCATTGTTATTCCATGGAGAAGTAGAATAGGATTAATTGCCTACTCACAATTAGGCTATCTCAAGAAATGCTTTATCCCTTCTGAGAATACTTAGATTTTGTAAGATAAAGAATAAATATCCTGACTGGTGTGAAGTGATACCTCATTGCAGTTTTGATTTGCATTTCTTTAATAATTAGTGATGTTGAACATCTTTTCATGTGCCTCTTGGACATCTGTATGTCTTCTCTGGTGATATGTCTATTTAGGTCTTCTGCCAGTTTTTTAATTGAATTGCTTGTTTTTTTGATATTGAACTCCATGAGCTGTTTGTATATTTTGCAGATTCATCCTTTGTCCATTGTTTCCTTTGCAAATATTTTCTCCCATTCTAAGCGTTGTCTTTTCGTCTTGTTTATGCTTTATGGTGTCAGGGAAGGGGAAGCTGGGGCGAAGTGAGAGTAGCATCAACATATACACACTACCAAATGTAAAATAGATAGCTAGTGGGAAGCAGCAGCATAGCACAGGGAGATCAGCTCGGTGTTTTGAGATGACCTAGAGAGGTGGGATAGGGAGGGTGGGAGGGAGGCTCCCTATGTATGTATGCATACATATGTATGCATATGGCTGATTCACTTTGTTGTACAACAGAAACTAACACAGTATTGTGAAGCGATTATACTCCAATAAAGATCTATTAAAAGAAAAAAAAGAATAAATATCCTGAGGAAGCCCAAATTACTGTTTGTGTCCCTGGATTCTCTCTAAAGTGAACACAAATATAAACGGCCACCCTCCAATCACTTTGTCTAAGCGTCTCTGGGTTGATCTGACAGAAGGCTAGGTAGCCTTTGTGGCTACACACTCAACTTCACCATTGTGAGGCTGTAATAATAAGAAGGTTATAAAAGAGCCTCATATCCTAGTGTCTGGTACATAGATGTACTTAATACATTTTACCTATTTATTAGTAGTATAGGTTTTTGTATTTCCCTTTCAAGCTAAAATCCTGTTTTTAAAATTTACAACCATTTCTCTGGTAATCCCTACAAATGATAATTTTGAGATAATTTAATGAGAAATACTCAGATTGTGCACTTAATTTTTAATACAGTATTTTCTCAATTATACAGATACATCAAAATTAGAAACATCTGTTCTATGAAAGCCAATCAGAAATATGCTTCAGCCTGAGACAAAGTATTTGCAATCCACATATCCATCAAAAGACTAGGATCTTGAAAAGAACTCTCAAAACTCAATAGTTTAAAAAAAATAGAATTAGAAAATGGGGAAAATGAATGAACAGAAATCTCACAGAAGATATACATACGGCAAGTAAGTACATGAAAAAGATGTTTAACGTCACAGGAAAATGCAAACTAAAATGACAATGAGTATCACTACACACTTACAAAAATGACTACAATAAAGCTAGTGACAAAAATAAATGCTGGCAAAGACGCAGGAAAAAACTATATCACTGACACATTGCTGGTTGGAACGTAAAATGGTACAGCCACTCTGGAAAAGAACTGGGCAGTTTCTTATGAAATTAAGCATATTGTTACCATAGGTCCCACTAATTGCACTCCTGGGAATTTATCCCAGAGAAATGAAAATGGATGTTCACACAAAAACTTGTACATGAATGTTTATAACAGCTTTATTTGTTGTAGTCATGAAATGGAGCAGGACCCTATGGGCCTCCTGGGTACAAAAGCCTTTCTGTGTCCCCTTCCCTGAGTTCCAAAGGGCAGGTTCAAACAGCTGCTAATCAGGGAAGGGAGGGGATGTGGAGATAAGGGAGGAGCAGTCAAGAGACAATAGTACAGTCTAGGGGCAGTGTCCTGGTTCCCCCTCAAGGGATATACATAACATTATCTTTGAGCTCTTCTCAGAACTAAAGCCCCCAAATGGAAGACGTTACCTGCTTGACAAGCATTCTTCATTCCAGAGAAGGTCTGAATTGAAGGAATGCGGGCCCTGCGCTTACCGTCCCCTGATCTTAATCAGCAACCCTGACCCAGGACTATAAGACTCCTCACACCACGAGTCCCCCCCCCACCCCCCACAAGGTGGAGACACACAGTTTTGAGGGCATTAGCCTGCTGTGGCCCCCTTTGTCTGGCAAAGTAATAAAGCTATTCTTTTCTACTTCACCCAAAACACTGTCTCCGAGATTTAATTCAGTGTCGGTGTATAGAGGACGGATTTGGCTTCAGTCAGAAACTGGAATCATCCCATTTCCTTCAACAGGAGAATGTTTAGGTAAACTATGATATGTACATACCATGGCATACTACTCAGCATTAAAAAGGAAAGAAAAAAACAACAATAACAAACTATTGACACATGAAACAATTTTGATGACTCTACAAGGATAAATGCTAAGTGGAAAAAGTCAACCCAAAAGCTTACATACTGTATGATTCCACTTATATAACATTTTAAAATGACAAAATTTTAGGGCTTCCCTGGTGGCACAGGGGTTGAGAGTCCGCCTGCCGATGCAGGGGACACGGGTTTCGTGCCCCGGTCTGGGAATATCCCGCATGCCGCGGAGCGGCTGGGCCCGTGAGCCATGGCCGCTGAGCCTGCGCGTCCGGAGCCTGTGCTCCGCAACGGGAGAGGCCACAACAGTGAGAGGCCCGCGTACACCGCAAAATAAATAAATAAAATGACAAAATTTTAGAAATGGAAGATAGTGTGGGGAGGAAAAAAAGGGGGAGGAGGGGGTAGGTGTGGTTATAAAAGGGTATCAAGAAGGATTGTTGTGATATTGGAATTATTCATTATCTTATTTTGCTTTTCTTTTTTCCCATCCACTTATCCACAGAACTCAATTCAGTTTATTCAGTATTTTGACTCTGATATTGGATACAGCAACCTATACATGTTATAAAATTGTACAGATCTAAATATACAAACACACAAATGAATACTAATAATACATAATCTGAATAAGATTGGTGGATTGTATTAAGGTCAATATCTGAGTTGTAATATTTTACTGTAGTTTTACATAATATTCCAATTGGGGAAAATTAGATAAAGTATACACGGAACCCCTCTGCATTATTTTTTATAACTGCACGTGAATCTAAGATTACCTCAATAAAAATTTCAATTCAAAAATATTATTCAACAAAAAGTTGAGAATGTAGGGCATCAGAATATGCCACTCCAAAATAGACCTCTTTGGTTTAAAGATTATTTTGTCCTGAAGATAATTAAGAAACAACAGACACCAAAAATCAAAGCTCTCTGCCCTCCCTTTTTGCTGAAAGCGGGCTTAGCCTCTTAATCACCAGAGACAGGTCTAGATTTACCAGCCCAGAGACAGCACTGAGAGGAATCTATGTAACAAAAGTTACCGAAATGACCCTTATCTTTCCTTAGTTTTCCTCATATATTTACCTTCTCATAGTACGCCTTCCTTGAAAGTTTAAAACCTTTTTCCTTTATCTTTTTATTTCTCTACAAATGTATTGTTCTTTGGTAAGATGCTATATAAGCACAAGTTCTAACCACTCCTTTGAGTTACTCTTCAATGAGTTTCTCTCACATGTATGTGTGCTATGAGAGTTAATAAACTCTGTTTTCCTCTTTTTAATTTGTCTGTTGTCAGTCTAATTTCCAGGGCCCTAGCCAGAGAACCTAGGATAGAGGAAATACTTTTTTGGTTTTTTTCTTCTACTCCAAGTATCTATATCGCCCTCATCTTAACTTGATCTAAAGGATTCCTTGAAATAATCCTCTCAATTCACTCCGCTTTAAGAAGTCACTGATGGGGCGTCCCTGGTGGTGCAGTGATTAAGAATCTGCCTGCCAATGCAGGGGACATGGGTTCGAGCCCTGGTCCGGGAAGATCCCACATGCCGCAGAGCAACTAAGCCTGTGCGCCACAACTACTGAGCCTGCACTCTACAGCCTGCGAGCCACAACTACGGGGCCCACACACCACAACTACCAAAGCCTGCGTGCCTAGAGCCTGTGCTCTGCAACAAGAGAAGCCACTGCAATGAGAAGCCCGTGCACCACAAAAAAGAATAGCCTCCACTCGCCGCAACTAGAGAAAACCTGTGCTCAGCAACAAAGACCCAACATAGCCAAAGATAAATAAATAAATGAATTAAAACAAAAAAAGTCACTGATGACACACAGTTACAGACCTAAGTTAATTAGTTCCTTATTACTTATTGTATCAAGTTAGGATTTCAGCATCTCCTCCATTCTCCCTCACATAAATCATTTTACTTGGGACAATTTATATTTCAAGCTCTTAATGTCCCAAGCTCTTACTTGGAACAATGTATCTTATAGTTCAAGCTCTTAGAATTATGTGCCTTGTGAAAATAACATGCAAAATTAGAGGAAAAACAGAGTCAGTGACAGTTTATTTCTTAAGAAGTATTTTGTTCTAAAAGATCATTTTAAAAGGTTTAATGCCTACAGTTTTATAATTTCCCTAAGCTATATTTATAGCTTGATAGGTAAAATAGAGCAAACTATTTTTAAAATCACTGAATTGTGTCATTTGAATATTTTAAAATTATAGTTCCTGTCAATATTATCCTAAATATTCCCTTGTATTAGATATTTTTTTCCCCAGACATGCAGAATAATTCAGTTTTTTTAGATATATCATGATTTTGTGCCTTTTAAGCCTGTTTTTTTTTTTTCTACTAAGAATAAGGAGGGCTTCCCTGGTGGCACAGCGGTTGAGAATCTGCCTGCTAATGCAGGGGACACGGGTTCGAGCCCTGGTCTGGGAAGATCCCACATGCCGCGGAGCAACTAGGCCCATGAGCCACAACTACTGAGCCTGTGCGTCTGGAGCCTGTGCTCCGCAACGAGAGGCCGTGATAGTGAGAGGCCCGCGCACCATGATGAAGAGTGGCCCCCGCTTGCCACAACTAGAGAAAGCCCTCGCACAGAAATGAAGACCCAACACAGCAAAAATAAATAAATTAATTAATAAACTCCTACCCCCAACATCTTCAAAAAAAAAAACTAAAAAGAATAAGGAAAGCCCCTTCTTCCGTCATACCTTAAAAACAAAAGCATATGTTTCCTTCAAGGTCCAGTTGAAGTTACAAAATATCACCAATTTGGTTACAACTCATTCCTCTATTTTTCTTTCTCACCAAGAATTAGTTGTACTATTTTTATAGTGTCTACTTACATTATCTTTATGGTGTCTGGATACAGTACTCATGAACAATATTGGTTTTTGTTGTTGTGTAACTCTACTAAAGGTCCCATCAAATGGTTTATATTTCTGTTTTTTTCCTTTACTGGACTATGACTTTGATAATGTGTCCCAGGTTTTATTTTCAGAGTCTGGAACCTAGTATGCACTTCATAACCTTTTTTTTAATAACTTTTTTTTTTACACTCCATAACATTTGAATGAGTAAATGATCAGATTAAAAAATGTAACAAATTTAAATTATTTGTGTGTATATGAATGTGTAATTTTAATATCAGTTTGTTAATTCCTCCATTCTTTTTGGTAACCTATTATTATCATTTCTTTTGGGGTGCATAGCTCTATATGTTGATTAAACTTCATACATAATAAATATAACTGTGCTGAGTAATAAGTATATATATAACTGTATTACATCAAGCAAGGAAACATATCCAGAAATTTAACCTTATTTTTAAAAATTGAGGTCCCTGAGTTCTTTTGATATGGTAAACAGTGTTTATGAATATTATCCATGAATAGATTTAAAAATCCACATATAAGGGTTAGAATGATTAAACAATAAAAAAAATGTTTGGTAGGTTTCAAGAAGGTGTACTTGAAGGTTGAGTAAACAAATGACTTTTGGTTGGGATTACATTAATTTATTTATTTTAAAAAAAACTTATTTATTTTTGGCTGAGTTGGGTCTTTGTTGCTGTGTGCGGGCTTTCTCTAGTTGTGGTGAGCGGGGGCTACTCTTCCTTGTGGTGCGCAGGCTCAGTAGTTGTGGTGCACGGGCTTAGTCGCTCTGCGGCATATGGGATCTTCCCGGACCAGGGCTCGAACCCATTTACCCTGCCTTGGCAGGCAGATTCTTAACCACTGCACCACCAGGGAAGCCCTGGGATTACATTTAAAATGAACAGAAAACATCAAGAAAATAAAATATGTAGTTATACTAGATTCTTAAGAATAAACCATGAAGGGTAATGCTGATTGACAAGCCAATATGCTTTATATGAGGCTTGAGGGATAAAATTCATAATATACAAACATTTTAAACTCTGAAATGGCTTTAAGTAGTAAATTAAAATCCCATTTTGTAAACTGCTCTAAGCATTTAATGTATCCAAGACTGAGCAATAAATCTTAATTGAAAATATTTAGTTCAACAATGTATAATGGGAATGTTGATTTGTATTTAACAGAAACAAAGTTATTCAGCCCAAACTGCCTGAAGGCTGCAATTACTTGGTCTTCAGTGATACACACTCATAAAATGCCAAGTTGGGTGTTTTGATAAGATCACTATGCACTTCTCTTTCAAGTATTTCATGTATATGGATTTAACAGAAAACAAGTAAGGGAAATCCAGTGAATTAAAATATGAAAACAATTCCACAAACTAGAAGGCCTAGTATATCAGTGACATTACTGTTTAAAACATGCATTTAAAGATTCAGAAATAATTAACTGTGAGGCAAAATTGACACAGAGGTGAGACTGGTTCTTGCATACCCCTGGCTGCTTAGAAAAGCTGACTGCAGTGTCCTACTTGTTCCCACATTTCTTAGGAGTACATAAGCTCTAGATTTTTCTTTCCCACCTTCCATGCTTGACTAAGTACCAGTTTTATTCCTTGATCTTTGCTTGAGGTCAGGTAATTACTATATGAAATGAGCCTCTCTAGGCATAGCATATGGTTAAGATTTAATATGACTTTGGAAGCAGATAAACTTGGTTTTGAATCCCAACTCTACCATTCATCACAGGCAACTCATTTCTTTCAAGAAGCCTCGGTTTCTGAATCTATAAAGGAAGAGTAAGAAAGTCTTCCAGAAATGATTACCATGAGATGATTAACGAAAAGCATTTTGCAAGTGCTTAATATATTCTAAATCCATAACAAGTAGTCACTATAATTATGTTATTTTTGTTGCCAAAGTGACATCCTCATCATATATCCCAGGCTAAGTGCATACAACCACAAAGGTGTAACTTCACAGTGAGAATACAGGTTTCATAAAGGGTTATAGAAAATGATTGTTTTCATTTGACACTTCCCAGCCTTACGAGACAGAATATTGTTTTTTCTCCTTACATCTTGTACATTTTTTCCATGCATTTTTCTATACATTTTTTCCAAAAATAATTTATAATCTGACAGTCAATATGCAAAAGGAGAAAAATCAACTGAACAGTAGCTCCTGCTTTCTTAATCACCTAATTTTCTTCATGGAAATGGTTCAGGGAATGCAGTGGGCAGGAGTTTAAGCCAGAGATGGCTCAGACAGATTCATCATGAGAAAGTAATTACAATAACTTCCTGCAGTGCAAAATATCAGTGAAATTCAATGAGTAAATAACACAGTAACGAATATCCCTATGTATGTAAGTATTTCATAGGTATGACAGTCATTGTATACCAACAAAAACAGGTTTGTACTTATTTTTTCACACATTCATATGTTCACTTATAGCACTGAAAAATTCCATTTTATAAATCATCTCAGGGGGATAGTTCTAAAAGAAACTTATAAAGTGGGATTACAGTGGCATGAATTCTTGAGAGTATTTCAAAAATTCTTCTACTATCAAATGTTTCCTTATGAGACTTAACCTTGATACTACACTAAAAGGCAGTTTTAATTTGTGTATAAACCAAAAAAAATTTTTTTGGTCCACTTATTCACATCACAGCTCTAAATTGTCCATTAAGAGAGGAAAAAAAAAAAAAAGCAAAAAAAGAACTTTTAGAAAAGAAAACACAATAATCTGAAATATTTCAGTATTTTGTGTAAATTAGTAAACAATATAACTTGCTGAATATATTTTAAGAAAGTGGTTCAAGCACACAGTGAAAATGCTAACTTAAAAAAAAAGTTACTATGCAACACAGTTTTAATCTATTTTAATCAGTATCTACAATACTCTTGAAACCAGCATTGTCTTTACTGGTGCCATTCCTCACAAATAAAGAATTTAAACTGACAATATAGTTAAGACTTTCCTGCTATAAAGTTAATCACCAATAATATTTTTTATAGTTAATTTACAGATAAGAGTCTCTCTAGCCTATTGGGATAGATCAAAAATTGCAATTAACAGGGTTGCAATGAATAAGGGTTACATTCAAAAGAACTTGGTTTTATATTTATACTATGTGCTAAAAAACAAACAAACAAAACAAAACTTGCCGATAAGTAGATAAATTGACCAATTGATTTCTGTTTGTTCTTTCTTTTTATGAGAAATATCTGAGTTGCTAATGAGAGCTGATGGGGTTCAGGACAGGCCACCCCAAAATGTGCTATGTTGGCATATTGATTTTTTTTTTCTTGTTGATAGTTGTTAATTTATTTTTTAACTTTTTATTTTATATTGGTGTGCAGTTGATTAACAATGTTGTGTTAGTTTCAGATGTACAACAAAGTGATTTAGTTATACATATACATATATCTATTCTTTTTCAAATTCTTTTCCCAATTAGGTTGTTACAGAATATTGAGCAGAGTTCCCTGTGCTATACAGTAGGTCCTTGTTGGTTATCCATTTTAAATATAGCAGTGTGTACATGTCAATCCCAAACTATCCCTCCCCCCAACCCTTCCCCCATATTGATTATATTGAATTAAAGTTACTTAAGAAACAGCTGGTGAAAGAAAAATACTCTGAGCCTCTTTTGTTTGCCTGAAAGCAGGGACTAATTCCCTCATGTGAAGGTATCCTCCCTATACCAGGAAGATAGAAGGCATCCTTATCACCAGAGATAGGGAATTCAAGGCCAAGAAAGCAGTATAAATAAGCTTTGTTACTTCATTATTTTGGAACTGCAAGCCCAAACCCCTTTGTCTTTTCAAATCTTCACAAATAATTGTTTCTTTGTCTAAAAGGTATAAATGCTGCCTGCTTTGGTCACTTCTTTGGGTCTCATTCTTACGGGGCTCCCATACTTACATAATTAATTTTTTTTCTCCTGTTAATCTGCCTTCTGTCACTTTAATTACAGGCATACCTCATTTTATTGCTCTTCACTTTATTGCACCCTGTGGATACTGTGTTTTTTGCAAATTGAAGGTTTGAGTCTACCCTGCATCGAGCACCATTTTTCCAACAGCATTTGCCTACTGCATGTCTCTGTGCCACGGTTTGGTAATTCTCACAATATTTCATAATTTTTTATTATTATATTTATTATGGTGATCTGTGATCAGTGGTCTTTGCCATTACCACGATGACTCATTGAAGGCTCAGATGATGGATGGCATTTTTTATCAATAAAGTATTTTTTAATTAAGGTATGTATATTTTTTTTAAGACATAATGTTATCACACACTTAAAAGACCACAGTATGGTGTAAGCATAACTTCTATATGTACTGGGAAACCAAAAATTTCATGTGACTCGCTTTATTGTGATATTTGCTTTATTTCGGTGGTCTGGAAATAAATCTGCAATATCTCTGAGGTATGCCTGCACTACCTCAGCCAAAAGAACCTAGAAAGATAGAGGAAAAAATTTTCTTTTCCTATAGAGCCAAATGGCCACAGGGTTAGACAGGGAATATAGGAGAAACAGCAAGAGGAACACATTTACACATGGACAGCACAGTCTGTCATTCAGCATCACAGAGACCATCAGTCTTAGCACCTGGTTGACATGACTAGTAACCTGAAGTAGAAAGTTACTGGAAGGAACTTGTAAGCAATACTTATTTGTAAATCACATCAAGAACTTCTAGAACAAGATGGGGGCCCAGTTGTCTATTGGTCCTAAGGGGCTATGCTGGGAAGATCTGAGAGCAGAACCCGGTACTTCAAACTTGTTTGCCTCTTAGCATCAGCATTAAGACAATATAGATGTGCATAAAAATTTGCTCATCTCAGAGGCCCACTTAGTTACATATGTTCCTCTGCTAGATTTCTATGGATTCTGTTCTATGTTTATTCTTAACTGAATTCATTTATACGTACTCAATACTGCAGACAATCAAATCATTCAAATTTCAGTCTATTGGACCCAATATAATTTCTACTACTACTCCTGATAGGTTCTATTATTAAAGGCCAGATGTTCTTTTCATAAGTTTTCCTCATTTAATCCTCATGAGAACTTTACAAAATAGGCATTTTGCCTTGATCTTACAGATAAGGAAAGCAAGTACCACCGAGCTAACAGTAATTTGCTCAAGGTCGCTGAGATAAATTCACTTAATGGGATCTAAAATGATTTAGGTTCGTGTGACCCTAAAGCAAAAGGACAATGTCAAATTTTTATCAACAGGCCGAATACAAAATCTGATACTGAATAAAAATCTGTTTATTGAATAAATGAATGTCTGACTCACAAGCCATACTCATTAATGCTGACTTAAGATATGGTTTGTAATAAGGTTCTGGGTTATTTCTGGGAAAACAGTCTATCTTGCACAAATTAAAATTTAACAGTATAATTCTGAATTTATTTTAAAGTAATTTTCAAATATAACAATAACTGACATGAAGTAGGCATTTAATATTTGTTACTGGATGTTTAATCATCCATACACAGTTAAAAATATCACTTGGTGTATAACACCTGAGGGGCCAACTACAAAGTGTAAATAGTAACACTAATTCTTTTTCTTACAAACTTTCTTTATATAAGCTTCATATATACCTGTTCTTTAATTTATTTTGAGTAGGAAAATGGAAATTTAGTATGAAAGAAGATAAGGTTTTTCCCCTTATAAAAACGAGCGTATAAATGAACATTTTGGTGTAACCTATAGCTACCACATTACAATGTAAGGACTTTATTTGCTCATACTATTTCAGTCATACTCACTTTTCCGTATTAAATATTCTGAACAACTCCAGATAAGAACCAACTGAATTGCTTTAGTCCAAATTAAATCCTTTGTATGGGTCCTAATCTTGTAGAGTCCCTTGTTTCTTCTGTTCTATCATCTTCTACACAGAAGTATTAGCATTTCAATTTGCCTTTAATGTCTAACACTACCTTGAATTTCAATTGTGTATCAAATCTTAGAACACAATCCAGAGAAAAGAGTTGTTAATAGTATCATTTTACATCACAAGGTTTATTCTACGGACCACATAAAAAGAATTATTTATGGCAAATCTTGTTGATATTATCGCTTTATTGAATCATCACTATTAAAAATGAGATACTTCAAGAAAGTATACTTCCACAGTTCTAAAACTAAGAAAAAATTGCTGAAAAGCTTCATGGTGTAGGGATTTTACCCCAAGATTTAAAAATACACAGTATTCAATTCAAAGCAAAATTATGACTTTCTTTTGTATATTCCATCATTGCACATTTAATATAATATCAAAATTCAGGTTCAATATTGGATTTTTAAAAAGACGTACGTTGAGATGATAAATTAAGGCAATATGGTAATTCTTGCCTCTCAAAGAAACAGAAGAGAATATGAGGAAAGAGTGATTACAGTTTGAAAAGAATAGTACAATGTATAGATATCTATTTGAAAAGAACAGTATAGTGTAACTTTATCTTCTAAAAGAATCTTTGTACTTTGATTTTCAAAGATCACTTATGGGAATGAGTCAAAGCTCTCTTTCAGCACCATGAAATTTTACCTGATGAGTTACAGTGGTTAACAAAGGTAGAATGGCAAACTAAATAAACACCCTGCAGAGTAAGTGAAAATTGCTGAAAACTAAATATTAAATACTTAAACTCAAATCATTGCAACTATTAATAATGCCACAATGATGATGATCAGAGGAGGCTTCAGTACATCATATTGCTACCATAGCAAATGGTGTATCAGATATTCACCAGTGAGAATAAGATATTACATCTATTAATTACATTAAGTTTTAAGCAACTTCCATACTTAAGATATTGTAAAAATTCTCTTATCAAAAAAACTTAACTTCTTTTCCAGAAAAAGAATGTTTCTTCCCTACCCTACATGGACCAAATGGATTCCATAAGATTGATAAATTTCTGATTTAATTTATATTACTAATCTATAATATTTTCTTTCAGGCTCTAGGTCAAAGATCCATTGTACAAGCACAGATCTGTCACATTAAAAACTACAGTGATTAACTATAAAAAAAAGAACAGAACTTACCAACCGGTTCCTTTTGATTCTGAAAGAGAATCTTGCTATTACTGCCATCCATATTTGCCATATTAATTGTGTTTCCATCCGTCCAGTAGAGTTTCCTTAATTCAAAAGAGATATGGTTTAAAAATATTAGATATAGACCTACTTGTTGACTAGAAGCATACATTGAAGAACAAAGTTAATATTAAAGTAAATTCTTGGCTCAGGATAATGTTTTTTCAGGAAGGCCCCAGATTGTTGAGCCACTTGCCTGGGAAGAAAGTACCACTTGCTTTTTCCTGTCACTGAAGGACAATTATCTCACTTACTTTCCCGCACCTACATTCACAACTGAATATTTAACTATGACTACAGTAAATTATTTCCATTTAAAGTCATTCATCAAGATTGAATCCTCTTGGCTTGGAGAAATCAGGCACCAGAGAAGGGAACAAAGTCATTTCAATCATTCCAGTTGAAAGCACTCAGGAGAAAGAATTTCTTTTAGCCCTACCCAAGTTCTCTACATGGGTACATGATGACTAGCCAGAAGATGGGAGAATCTGATCTACTTAGCAGTGACCATAATACTAACACACAGTAAATATGTTATTAACAACTGGTATTTGAAATGAAATTAACAACTTCTCCTGGCATCTTTTTTTAAAATTCTGAACTGTCACTCTTTAGAAACATAAATTGATAAAATTTTACAATAATATATAAAAATCTGATTTCATGCAGAAAACAGAAATCTCTAACCAGGGATCTCGTACAACTTCCATGTTCACATTTGCTTTTTTGACTGTATAGCTTATATATATGTATGTATGTATGTGTGTGTGTGTCTTGAATTCAACAAAGTTTTACATAAAATCAGAGCAAAAGTGTGTAAAATTTTTGAAAAATTAAAAAAATAATCATACTTTACCCCCTGACTGGGTGAGCTGCTAGACACTGTGGCTTATCGATTCCGTGGATAATTGAGGTTTTCAAGGAGCCATCTAGTCTTGCCACGTTAATTTGCGTTTCATCAAATTCTGAGCTAATCCAGTATAAATTACGTGAGACCCAGTCCACAGCTAACCCTCTGATACTCTGAATATCTGTACAACAGGAAAGAGAAAATTAAAAATGAACGAAGTTTTTCATTCTTTTGGCTTTCTAAGTCAGTTATTTTCTGTCTCAGGGAAAATTTAATTTACACTATTAGTTAGCTAATATTGTACAAGACTGTAATCTCATTCCCTTATCAGCCCTTCTTAAGGCATGAATAATCATTAATGTCTTACTGCTGAGCCATTTGAAAACCTGAAGTAACAATTAGCATTGAAATTACACTAACAGTCAATGATTCACTAGTAAACACTTAGGAGCAAACACAGGCAGCAGTCCTATGAGCCAAGGTGACCAAAATTCAAATTAGAGTAATAGCTTCTCTAGTTGATGGTACATCTTTCTAGTTAGGAGAAAGTACTGTGGGCCATCAACAAATGGGCTATTTTATGTTTTAAATGCCAATTTGTTACTGAAATGAAATAAAACAATTCAACTTTCCAAAAAGTATTACCAGAGTTGAACATTTTTAAAATGGATAATTAACAGAAATTGACAGAGATATGAACAAAGAAACTAAAGCCCTTTTAACATTCCTCCAATGTGGATTCTACAGAAATTACTGAAATCTAATTATGTTTTGATTCATTACATCCAATATGAATATTTGGGCTGCTATTACTTGATGATTCAATCAGGCATCTTTTTTAAAAATGATGGAATTTAGGCTAAAATATAATTGCACATTTAAATTAAAGAAACAAATTAAAATGTTCAAAACAATGGATACTAGGAAATCTTTTTAACATATTAACAGGTAAAGCAGGCCAATTTAGTTCCCAATCTGTGGCATTTGACTACTTTTACTTGGTTTCGCCTTTATTTCATAAAGTTTTAACGTTTTCTATCATGCTGTACCTCTTAGGGTTCTCCAGACCCCTGCTACTCAAATTTATAAGACACCTGGAGACTCTTAAAAGGAAGATTCTGATTCAGTAGGTCTGGGGAGGGTCCTAAGATTCTGCAAGTTATAACTAGCTCCCAAGTGCTGTAGTCACTACTCCAGAGCAGCAGTTCCAATCCAAATGCTGCTAGAAACCCAGAGCAGCTGCTACTTAGCTCTTCTAATTGCTACATCTTCCTTTTTTATCATTTTCAAAAGATGCCACCAAGCTAGATTTCCAGAAAGCGAAAACTCTGGATTTGTAAGGTCTGCTAACTAGTTCAATTTTTTTAAAAAAAAATACATTTATTTATTTATTTATTTATTTATGCTTGGCTGCGTTGGGTCTTCGTTGCTGTGCGCAGGCTTTCCCTACTTGCAGCTACAGGGGCGACAATCTTCACTGTGGTGCGCAGGCCTTTCATTGCTGTGGCCTCTCTTATTGCACAGCACGGGCACTAGCCGTGCGGGCTTCAGTAGTTGTGACACTCAGGTTCAGTAGTTGTGGCTCACGGGCTCCAGAGCCCATGCTCAGCAGTTGTGGCACATGGGCCTAGTTGCTCCGCAGCATGTGGGATCCTCCTGGACCAGGGCTTGAACCCATGTCCCCTGCATTGGCAGGCAGACTCCCAACCACTGCACCACCAGGGAAGTCTCACTAGTTCAAAATTTAAAGGAGTAAAATAAGGGAGGCCTGGCAATTCTGGGTCAGCTGTGAAGTGCCGTGCTGGCATGGTAGGCTCTACCCCAAGTTTACATCCTTGAGTCTTAACAGAGCCTGCTCAATATTCTTTTTATTATTTCTAAATAACTTTTAATCACAGTGCCCTTAAAAGGGATTCCCCATGTTTCAATTTCTCCTGTAAGCAACAACTTCTCATTCTGCAAGTTACCTTTCATCATTAATTTCTGGTAAGTTGGCAAATTTTGTATGTGAACTTCATTTCTCAACCCAACACTTGAAATTTACTTTTATTTTTAGTTATTCTCATCCAGTTCCCTCTTTTCTCAAGGGAAGAAAAAGTAATACAACACCTCTGTAAAGCTAAACCTGCCAAGTCAGATATTTATTTGCCTCACCCAGAATATTTATTCTTCCTCCTTCACTCTCTGGACTTAATTGGTTGCTGAGAAACAGTAATGAGAAGATTTGGCTTCCTGTTCTAGGTTGGGTGCCTATTTTTTGTCCTTAAATCGCTTAAATTTTGGCCTTTTTTTTATCAGCAAAATGAGGATAATTATAGATAATTCATAGGATTGTTGTGAATATTAGAGTATGTGTGTTCATGCAGCTTAATTCAGGGTTGAGGGATACTTTGCCAAACCAAGGACTTAATACTTTCTGCTTTTTTACCCTGAATTGCTTGGTACTGGCAAAAATAAAATAAGTTTTTATTTCCTCTAAAATACATGTTATCCAGAGTTTGTTTGGTTTTTTTCCGCTGTCTCTTCTGCTCAAAATCCTTTTACTTATTTCTGATTGACTCTTAATCATACAGCCTAGAGAAGACATTGCATTCTGAAACTGGAAATCATAGCCAAATGTAAGCTATGAATACCTTTTAGTCCTTGTGAATTCTGTAGTTCATGCTCTCTCAAATCTATTTCTATCTTTACTATTGCAGAGCATACAGTCTTTTTCTTCTTTCAAGCAGTTGATTTAGTTGCTGCCAGGTTATTTTTCTGACTAGAGAGCTCTGGATCATGACCTTTGGTTGCCCCAAGGTATTCTATTGCTTCCAACCACTCAGAAAGTGATATCTAAATTCCTTAGCCTGGCTTTCTGTATAATCTGAATATAATTACCTTTCCAACCTTATTTCTCACTATTTTTAGCCAATTATCTTATTACACTTCAGTCATATTGATGTGTTCTCAGATTCCCAGCCTTGTCCTAAACTTTCCAATCTATATAGAATTACCTGGACCTCACATCCAATCACATCTTCACTTTTCTAAATCTCATGCAGAATAGGCCAGCTGATAGGCAACATCATCCTTCAACCACAAAAACCTAATCAATTCTCCTATATAGTCCAGCCATAAAGATTTTCTTTATCTACCTAACTCAACAGGACTATATCTGGTCAATCCCTTTCTACCTAATGTGATAATTATTTGTTAACATACCAGTACTTTCACATATACTTCTTGAAGGTGGGCTCCTTGCTAATTTATCTTTATAGCTCCCCACCCCAAACGTATACAACATTGCCTTCAAAATAAATATTTTTAATGAATTGATGAATGAATTCATGATATGCACAATCCATAATTTTAAGGATATGTGAGCTGAGCTAAAACTATCAGATGTAAGATCCTCAAGTGTATTTTCAGGAGTACATATCTAAACATATACTGAGGCAATCTCAATTCTCATTTTCTATCCTCACCCTTTTCCTGTCTATTAGTTTGGAGCTTCTAATTATCAGCTTTATGCCTAAGATAAATTTTATGTCTTTTCTGACCACCACTAATGCCCAAGTCTCATTGTTTTTGAGTGTCCTGGTAAATTCACAGTAAAGGGGTGGGGGGGAAGAATAAAAACTGCAATATGTTTAATGATATTTTTCTTTTTTTAATAAAAATACTAAAATAATGAATTGACTCAACTCTTGTTTTCAAGTAAGTCAGGCCAAGACCTCTGAACAAGTTTCTCAGAAAGTTCAATTTACTATTTCCAGGGACTCTCACTTCTTGAAGAAAGGCAGATTAGATATTCATAAAAGCCCTCCATTGCCACAAAATTCCCTGATGTATATTAAATTGTAACTTTTAAATGCATTGTTGAGATCACAAGACAGACAGGAATATCTCTAAGTGCTAACACACACTTGTATGTTAGCTAAAATCATAAAGGAAGGGAAGTGGGAATACAGATTTGGTGTTGCCACTGGAACCAAAACTTGTAATGATAATGTACAGATTCCAGGATTATTAGTTGCTCAGTGCAAGAGGATTCAGTCCTTAAACTCACAAAAAGTAGCAGAGCTAAACAAGAGCAATCCCAGGATATCAGAAGGATCTACATCCTTGGGTGAGTGGGAAATAAAAAATCTGCCTACTTAAAAAGGAGAATAATTTTTAAAATAAATATAAAACATTTTTTTCTGTCTCTTTCCTGGGTATGAAAAAAAAATTCTAAGCATAGGTCTACACTTAGGTAAGAGATTAATAGTATATAAACAAGGTATTCATTGGTTGGGTAGAGGAGAAATCAAACTAAAGTGATTCCTGGCTTATCGTTACTCCTTTTCCCTCCAACAAAAGCAAATTCAAATCCTCTATGGAAGAAAAAAAATTTTTAACCCAGGCCCTCACAATTTCCATAGACTATCTCCTCATAATTGATCAGAACAAAAAATTAAAACAAAAAATTAAAAGAAATGAGACATAAGACCAAGAATAAAGAGAAAAATAAACAATAGGTTTAAGTCTCCAAAGCCTACATGTTTTAAAATTATTATGTGTAAGATAAAGAAAAATGCATGGAATGTTTTAAAGAAAAATATATGCTTCAAAATAATAAGCAAGGTACAATATTTTAAAAAATCTTCTTGGAATATATATAAATGAGAAGCAAAAATAACTTGCAAATATTAAAAAAAATAATTCATTAGATGGATTAACCAGCAGGTTAGACAATAGATACTGCAAGACAGCTAGTGAACTGCAAGACAAATTGAAGGAAGTTAGCCAGAGAAAGCACAGAGAAACAAAAAGATTAGGTGAGTTGGAGGTTAGAATGAATAACCTACCATACCTAGTCAGAGTTTACAAAGGAAGGAATAGAGAGACTAGGCTAGAAAAAATGGTCAGATTGGTGACCATTGAGGGTTTTTCCTCCTGTACTGATGAAAGACATGACCCAAAAGGAAGTACAACACACTTTAGGTTGCTAAATAAAAATATTATCAGGAGGAAAAAGAAGATCTTCAAAGCATCTAGAGAGAAAAGACACATCCTGCAAAAAAGAATGACAATTAGACAGAGATTCTCAGCAGCAATAAGAGATGTGAAAAGATAGCGAAATAATATCTGGAAAGGGTTGAGAGAAAGTAACTCTAAACTTGGAATTTGTACTCAACCATCATTGTCTTTCAAACTACACTTAAACATCAACAAAAAGATGGGCAAAAACTCAATAGCCATGTCTCCAAAACAGATATAGAAATGGCCAACAAGAACACAAAAGGATATTCAACAACACTAATCATTAGGAAATGCAAATCATGACCACAAGTATATACCACTTCATACCCATTAGGATGGCTACTGTAGAAAATGAACAAACAAAAAACAAAAGAAAAACAGAAACAAAATAAAAATATTGGCAAGAATATGGAAAAATTGGAACACTTGCAGGTTGTTGGTGAGAATTTAAAATGGTGCAGCCTTGTGGGATACAGTATGGCAGTTCCTCAAAAAATTAAAAATAGAATTACCATATGATCCAGCCATTCCACCTCTGGGTATATGACTAAAAGAATTTAAAGGTCTCAAAGAGATATTCATATACCTATGTCCACTGCAGCATTATTCATAATAGCCAAAAGTGAAACAACCCAAATGTCCATTGACTGATGAATGTATAAACAAATTGTGATACATACATACAATGGAATATTATTCAGCCTTAAAAAGAAAGGAAATACTGACAGGCTACAATATGGATGAACTGTGAAGATATCATGCTGAGTGAAATGAGCCATTCACAAAAAGACAAATACTATATGATACCTCTTATATGAGGTACCTAGAAAAGTTAAATTCATAGACACAGAAATAGAATGGTGATTTCCAGGAGATGAGAGAAGGGGCATGGGGAGTTGTTGCTTAATGGGCATAATTTCATTTTGCAAGACAGAAAGAGTTCTGGAGATGGTCACACACTGTGAATATTCTTAACACTACTGAACTGTACAATTAAGAAGGGTCAAGGGACTTCCCTTGCAGGGGGTGCAGGTTCGATCCCTGGTCAGGGAACTAAGATCCCACATGTTGCATGGTGCGGCCAAAAATAAAATTAAAAAAAAAAAAATAGAAAGGTCAACATGATAAACTTTATGTTATGGGTATTTTACTACAATTAAAAAAAAATCTTTAAAAAAAGAAAAATAAATAAATATATTTTCAGATATTATATCAGATTATCACTAACAGATTCTCACTAAACTAAAGGAACATTAAAGGATGTAATTCAGAGAGAAGAAAAAAGATTACAGAAAGAAGGCCTTAAATGAAAGAGGGATGGAGGTAAGCATACAAATCGGTTAAAATGTAGAGAAATCTAAATGAAAAAGGACTGGCTGTCAATTCTCTGCTTGTGAGACATCTTTTTTTTTTTCCTATGAAGTGGACCTGCTGACACCAGCTTCTTGGGTGTGAACGCAAAGACTTCTACCCCAAATCAGGCATGCCTTCAAAGGAGGAAGGGATCCCAATTCTTATAACTTTCTGAGGGCAGTTATGGTTTCACCCAATCAAAACTCATTTGCAGTAGGTTTCTGGACAATTATTTTACTGTTCTTAGAAGCAAAGTTTAAAAAATCAAATTGGTAATGCTTGTAAAAAGCTTTCTCAAGGGAACTTTGTAAATATTAATATTCTATTTGTTGCACTTATGAAAAACTGATCATACAAATATATATACATGTATGTGTTATATATGTTGCTATATATAACACATGGTATGCAAATTAATAAAACATCCATAAATCCATGATCCAGCTTAAGAACATTATAAATACTTTAGGAGCCTTCTATGCTCACCCTCACTAATTTTATGCCTCTCCAACTCTGAACAATTGAGCATTTACCATGGCCTTGGTTTTGTCACTTTTAACAAATATGTATGCATTCCCAATCTTTTTTTTTTTTTTGAGAGAACATAGGGGCAGAATTATAACTTTTTGACTAATCTTTATATTCTTAATGTCCTAAACCTATAATTATTCCTATCTTATAGAAACAACTCGATGCTGATTTGGGAAAAAATTCTGAAGCAAGCTTCCTTCTTTTATTTTCATCTGGATCAATGTCTCCAATATCTTTCCAATAATTTGGTCAACTTCACCTCTCTTTCATTCATCAGGTTCAATTACTTCTACATCTACTCTTGGTGTCTGTCACCTTCTTATATCTAAATTTTGTTTCAGATTTGGAACATCTCTGTAACTTTCTAGTTGTATCCTTGTCTATAATTTCTCACTTATCTAACTATCAGGTTGATAATGTGATTTATCTTCAAAAGAGTTTGAATGACCTATACCCATCTGTAAAAGTCTTCAGCAGCTTTCCACTGTCTTGAGGGAAGAAAACTAAAACAAAACAAAAAACAAAAACAGCTCCTCTGGTATAAGACCCTCTGTGATCTGCCATGATATGAACCTTCTAGTTTACTCTTTTACAAGATCTATCTGCCCCTCACTGCTTGCTCCTCTGTATGTATGTATGTCCAGATCTTTGTGCCTACTGATAGCTTAACCAGATTGATCTTGCTACAGTTTCCTCCAGAACCCTCATTTCACCACCTCCTCCTAAGTGGGAAATTTAGTAATCCCATGTAAGAACTCAGTACTCCTTGTGCTAATTTTGTAAGAAGTGGCTTACACCTTATTAACCTCCTTATTTCATTGAGTCTTATACTTTAGTTAGATGTTTACAATTCACTCTCACCAGATATAAAGCTCTTTGAGGCTATAGATTGTCTTAGTGAAATAATTGCTATCTCCCCACCCATTCAACATCCCAGATACAAAATCCAGAATATGGTGTGAGAAAAAAAAAAAAAAAGCCCATGGAGTAAACTAAAATAGCATTTCTATCTTTCTAACTAAAAGATAAAGAATATATGTGGGAAGTATTGCTCATTTAGCACCCATTGCTATAGATACACAGTTCTCAATGGAATGGCATTTATAGGTATCATTTTCGCCTTTCTTTCTTTCTTTTCTTTACTCTCCTCTTTTTTAAATCACAGATGTTGACATTCTTCCACCAAAAGGCTTCCTGGGTGAAAATGAAAGTTGAAAATTCTATTCAGTAACAGGCAAAACAACAGATGTTCCCTGTCTAAACTTTCTACTTTAATTCAAGGACTGTTTCCAAAATCTAGATCTCACTGATTTGGGGCCCGATTCTTTTTTTTTTTTTTTGGTGGTTTCACCTTAGACTTGGGCTGAGGAAAATATGAAGAGTGTCTCAAGAAAAATTCCAGTAGATGGAAGACAATGAAGTGAGAAAATACAGAGGCCAACAGTATAAGAAGTAAGAGAAAGGCCAAAGAGTCATTTACAAGGAATCTAAAAGATGAAAGCATAAAATAAAGTACAATTACTGGCAGGATTTAAGATACTTTGATGCATTCAGAAACTGAACTGTCAAAAGTTCATCTCAAGTTTCTCTCTTTTTTTTTTTTTTTGCGGTGCGCGGGCCTCTCACTGTTGTGGCCTCTCCCGTTGCGGAGCACAGGCTCTGGACGCGCAGGCTCAGCGGCCATGGCTCACAGGCCTAGCCGCTCAGCGCATGTGGGATCTTCCCTAACCGAGGCACGAACCCGTGTCCCCTGCATTGGCAGGCGGACTCTCAACCACTGTGCCACCAGGGAAGCCTCTCAAGTTTCTCTTTTAATGGAAGGACATATCAGTCCCTAACAAGGTTTCCCTTTGGAAGAAAGGGAAAAGCAATGTCATTTAACTTGTGGGGCAGCCAGAAACTGAGTTGTCCTTGAAAATGTCTATTCCTCAACTTTCATATTCAGTTATTTCATAAATTTACTCATTGATACCTCAATGATTTTTCCACATTTCACTATCTCTGTTGTTTCCACCCTTGTCCAGGCTTCCATCACCTCTTACTAAAACCACTATAGCAGCCTTGTTTCCCAGAGTCTACTGCTCCTCCTACCCCCCAACCCAGACCTTTTCAATTTTCCACTAAACATAATATCTATATATTTTTTATGTTTTGTTTTTGTGGCCGCTAGGCATGTGGGATCTTAGCTCCCTGACCAGGGATCGAACATGCAGCCCCTGCATTGGAAGGCAAAGTCTTAACCACTAGACCACCAGGGAAGTCCCTACACATAATATCTAGAGTGATCTTTTCCAAAGCAAAGATAATCATGTAGTTGTACTCTCCTTAAAACATTTCCTAAGTTTCCATTATTTTTAGTATTAACATAAAAATCAACGAGTTATCCTATAAAGGCTGGCATGATTTGGTTCCTGTTTTTTTAGCTCCATCAGCTCATATAACACCCTCTTGTTCTGTACTTCATACTATTCAGTCTATACTGACCGTTCTTCAATTTCTTATCATATAGAACATATTCTAATACTTTTCAAAATGCCTGAATTAATAATTATTGATCCTAATGAGTACATCTATTATTAGTGAGAAAATATTATTGCTCAATTTTTGGTTAATAATTGTAAACAGAGTCTGCTAAATGGAGATAAGTCTGTGATTTTTTGCAAAGATAAACTCACCAAATTACTACTAGTTATCAATTTACAATTAGAGACAGAAAATCTTTCCCCAATTTTTTTTGAGATAGACCATCTTTTACTTTATACAATTCATAGAGCCTTTGGAAAGTATTTCACATTCACGATAAAGTATGTGAACAATTTTCTATTAGATTTTTATGAATTTCTTGTGAGAGGACCACCAAACTGACTGTCAGTCTTGGGAGTACCTTATGTGCTTTAACTGTTCTCTCAAGATTTTTCATGATCATTAACCAGGTAGTCTTTTCAAATCTAGTCTAACAATAATTATTTTTTCCCTTGCTCCTGTAAAAAAAATCCTGCACAAAAAGGAAATCTTTGCATTAGCTTTTTTAGAAAGGCTCTTCTCTTAGGGAAAGTTTGTAATTCAATATTTAAACAAGCTTATAACCAATTTATTCAAGTTGCATTAACAGTACTAGCCTGAGATGGGTAAAGAGCTAGCATACATACAAGAGCACCTGAGTGCTCAAATACTTTCAGATCTACTAATGGTACTCGAGCCAGTGGAAACTCTTGAAAAACACTGTAAATTTAAAACCTGCACTTCTTATTGCTTTCATTAAGAAGTTGATCATTGCTCAAATAAGGTCTGATTTTAAATCATCAGTATGCTTCAAGGCAGAGGAGTTTGATATATCTATATGGATCACTGATCATGCCTTCCTCCATCATCCTTCAAATCACTCTATCATGCCTAGGGGGCATGAAACTGAAGAAAAACTGTGTCTTCTTTGATTTTGCAGTCATGGCAAACAGCAGGTGCTCAACTAAGATTCACTCACTAAAACGATAACTGACCCAGAAATCACATTATACCAAAATTTAAGCAAAAATGAAGATAATTCAATGCTAAATATTTAGAATTCAGCCATTGCATTTATATGTATGTTTCATTTTGGCTATATTTTCTACTTTGGGAAACGTGTTTTTTTTTGGTTAATGTTAATCAATAGCATTACTGAAAACCTGTGATTCAACCTGCTGGGTCAGGAGGTGGATAGGAACAGGTTTTCTCTCTTATTTGTTTAGTCTAGTTCTGTAAAAATACATGCAAAAGAAAGTTGATAACAAGCTTGAACCAGAGGGGGAAACAAGTCTTTACCAATATCCTATATTTTCTCTAGGCAAATACAACTTTTCCCGCATCAGCAAAAAGGAGTCTTCAAATCTGTTCATTTAGAAATCTGCAAATTATCTGTTCTGAAATTTTTTCTTCTTGTGAAACTAAATTTCTAGTTATCAGACTACTATGTGCAACATAATTATAGCATTCTACAATTGTTAGGATATAGCATATTATTAAATCTGTGAATAATCAATTCCAACTCTCAATTAACAACATAGAATTGGATAATAGAAAAAGAATACAAAAGAGATGCAATTATTACAAACTGAATAATAAACATTTTTTAAGATGTAAAGTGAAAATCTTTTACCTCTAGAAATAACAGTTTCTAATCCAGTTCCATTAATAAAAGCCCGCTTAATGGTTTGTGTCTTAATGTCTGTCCAGTATAAACGTTCTTCAGATGCATCAAAGTCTATCACAGTAACATCATCAATATCAGGGACTGTAAAGGCCGTGATAAAGTTAAAATATGGATTATCAATATCCACTCCTCTGATTTCAGAACGTCTTGCATAAAGAAGAAATTTTTTCATTTCTAGAAAAGAAATAGAAATGTGTTTTTCTTTATAAGCTTGCCAAGTTTGAAGCTGTCTAGAAATTCTAAATATTATTTGTTGATGATTTAATAGGTTTTTAACACCAGAAAATCATGACCAAGATTTGATAGAAACATGAAGGCAGAAATGATTTATCTATTTTTAAATGAAAGTACTTAATAATAACAAATGTAAAGCAAGTTAGAATCCTTAAGTCATTTTTCTTTAGTTAGAAATGCCAAGAAATTATCAGTAATTGATCTGATCTTAGAATTTCAAACAAACTTGTTAAAGGACATGAACTCTAAAAATGTCAAACAGCCATATTTGTTCTTTGTTTATAACTATAACAATATTGCAGTGCATTAAGTGCTTTTTGAAGGAATCTAAGAACATTTTTTCTATACTATCTTTGAATAAAATGAGATTAAACATTGCTTTTAAAAATCACGTTTATATTTTCCCTATCAAAATTAGGGTTCATATAATGTTAAAGCATGCTGTACTGTAAATTTTTGTGAATCTGTAGTAATTAATATTGTGAGGCATTCTATCATTTCTACTTAAATAGGCACCTTTCTTGCAATGAGTTTGTGAAATATTAGTAGGTTTAATAGAAATAGGAGTCACAGATGTTCTATTTTCTTGTTTTTCTCTTTGGGGTTATTGTTGATATTTGAGATATGGTATTATTGTATAAAATTAAGTAAAGCCACATGTGCCTAAATTCCTGAGTTAAGATTTGATGAATACACTCTTTTTTGCCCTTAAAAGTAAGTGCCTTGCAAATAAACAAAAATTACTAACAAAACAAAACTAAAAAAAACCCACAGTCTGATTATTTTTTGAGAAGTTATTTGAGAAGTTCTAATTTCCAAGGCATGGTAGCAACATCAAAAATACATTTGACTTAATAAGAGAGCAACCATTTATTTAACATCAACAAATATTAACTGAATGTTTCCTATATGCCAATCAAAATTACAGGTCCTCGGAAAACAGAAGTAAATGAGATAAATGAGGGCCTTCTCATGTAGTAGTTTACATTCTAAGAGGGACAAACAATAAATAATAGAACAGAAACAAGAAATATCAAAAACAAGAATACCAGAAACAAGAAAATATCAGTAGGAGAGCTACTGTAAATTAGGTCATCAGGGAAGCCCTCCACAAAGGTGACGAATAGCAAAAAGGACCCTACAATTAGAAAATCTAGGAGAGGAGTGTTTTTAAAAGAGGGAACAGCTAGCCCAAAGTCCAGAGCAAACTTGGTATATTCAAGAATGTAGAATATATGTATGAGGTATGTAAATTAGATCTCTATCTGTAATTACACATGACATTATTTTATATCAAAAACCTTATGTAGAGTTCAAGGTACCTTCACTTTTTTTGAATTCACCTCTAAATTGTGTAGAGTTAAAGCACAGTTCCCAACATACCTTATTATCAACCACCAACTTTTATTAAGTGTCCTTTTTTTTTTTTACATCTTTATTGGAGTATAATTGCTTTACAATGGTGTGTTAGTTTCTGCTTTAAAACAAAGTGAATCAGCTACACATATACATCTAGAGTGAAGTAAGTCAGAAAGAGAAAAACAAATACCGTAGGCTAACACATATATATGGAATCTAAAAAAAAAAAAAATGGTTCTGAAGAACCCACAGTCTGGTTTTCATTCACAAATTTTATTTTCATTTTTTAGTTTAAATATGCTGTTTAAGTATTTTTTACAAACCTTTCCAAGTTACATATTTTACTTCATATTTTCTCCCTTCAACTTGATAATACCCTATAAAATGATGCTAAAGTAACTGTAGAAGAGCAGGAGGAGATTAAAGCTGTTAAGTACCTCTTTATTATGCAGGTTACCTACATCATCATTTTCTGATAATGCACTTTCACTTACCAATCTCCCTGTTTTGTAGAGATAAATTCTGCTAACACATCAAATAAGAAAGTAGCAAGAAAAAAAGTGAATAAGGTAATAAACAGCAAAGTGCAGCATATCACATATTTAAAGAACTCGTCAGTCTCCCCAAAAGTAGATGAATCAACAGAGTCTGAAAATAGCACCACATCTAATATTTTTAAGGACATTAAAAACCTCTTCCACTTTACTTTGAGGAAAATCTGAATGCTAATACAATTTGAGAGAATTCAATTTGGAGTTTAGATAAGAACTGTAAGAAATTTACCATAGCAGGTCTTCTTGTTTGAGGAAAGCTTCATCAAGTGTGGGCAAGCACAAGCAGCACTCCTATTATGATTGATCAGACACATATGAGAGCAGGGGCCTCTGCCATCATTAGCTGCACACGGATTGGGAGCTGTAATTACACAGTGAAATATTAAGAGTGAAGAAGGAAGACTAGATTAGGCAACCTCTGAGTTTGACAAGGGTTATTCACGTAATGATTCAAAGTGAAGTTCCCTACATAGCACCCATTACTCGAGTGATTAATATGACAATAAGAGACAATCATGCACAACAATTTCATGAATAAAAACATTTTTCCTCCTTGAAGATAACAACTAAGATAACTCCCTCAATTTCCTCTAAGAGGAATGGTATGCATTCTATTGCTTTAGAAGCAAAAAAATTTTTTTAAGGATTTAGTCTGAGAAATAATCAGGAATAATTATCACATTTAGTATAAAATAAACTCAGGTAGACTATCATGCCAGTGTTGGGAGTTCCAGTGGATGTCGTTATTTTCCTACCATAGCATATAGATTCCCTTCTTGCCTTAGCACGACATTCTGAACAGTTTCCATAGGAAACTGCTGTTACATATACTGTATAACCCTTCAGGCCATTTCTTCTTTTTCAAATCAGAGGCCTATGTGAAAAACATGTTTGTCTTCCTTCATTATAATGACATCTACTTCTTTTTTTTTTTTTCTGTATTAACTTATTCCATGGCTAAAGTTTGCTCCACATACTCATACTTACTATATTCCATTGTATAAATAACATGATATATTCAAATTTAGAATGGAATATTAAATTTTGCAGTTCAATGTCATTCTCTCATTCTTTTGTGTTTCTTATTTTGTCATCATGCCTTTTGGATAAGATTTTAATGTCAATTGATCAAATTGTTCTTTCAAATCTCATTTTTATAGAGACTATCTAGTAGAATAAATTCTTTAGAACTATGTTTGTCAGTTGAAGGCATGAAAGAGTTATACCTTCTGATCCCACCAGCAATATTTTAGTTTTCAACTAAAATCTTCCTAACAAATGGATCTACTGCTCAGTGTAATAATATTAGTCTTGTAGACTTATAAAGCACAAATAATAAAAATCAATAGATTATAATAAAAATTGTAGAAAAATTAACTGAATTTAATAAATACTCAACGTGGCTTTTGCCAGTCTTCACACCCTCCCCACAAGATAACAAAAACAATTCATGTCTGTGTATTTGATTTAAAAAGTAAATAAAAGGAAATGATGGGCTTCCCTGGTAGCGCAGTGGTTGAGAGTCTGCCTGCCGATGCAGGGGACACAGGTTCGTGCCCCGGTCCAGGAAGATCCCACATGCCGCGGAGCGGCTGAGCCTGTGAGCCATGGCCGCTGAGCCTGCGTGTCCAGAGCCTGTGCTCCACAACGGGAGAGGCCACAACAGTGAGAGGCCCGCGTACCGCAAAAAAAAATAAAATAAAATAAAAATTTAAAAATAAATAAATAAATAAATGGAAGTGAAAGACTCAGAAACATTTTCTGAAGCACATCAGTTAAGAACAAAAATTATTAGAAAATACTGGAAGCTAAAGTTGAGAGATTCTGTAGGAGTGCATGTCCCTCTGTCACATGGTATAACTGCCACATATTCTACTTTCTTCCCGTTTCACTTCATCTATCATAATTGGAGTCTCTAAAGAATTGCAGGTTAGAGAAGCAAGAGGTTAGATGGGAAGGTTTTTAAGGAGGAAAAATGTTACAGAAAAGGTGGTGAAATGAAGAGGCACTGTTGGAAGAAGGAGAAAAACAGAAAAAATTAAGAGGAGTAAAGGGAGGAAAAGGAAGAAGGAAGAGGAGAAATTTGTTTAAAAACATTGACATAGGAAATGCTATTCCTCTCAAAGAATTAAAAGCCTAATCCATGACAGCTCAATAATAGGTACTTGGATTTCGCTTTGAACATCATTTTCTTTAGCCCAGAAGCATACTAGCTCTTCTCAACATCCTGTAATTGTGATTAAAAACTTTTAAAAATCAATGATGACATACTAAATTTCTATATTCATACTAAAGTAAAAAATACATTGACTTTGTAGCCTAATATCTGTATTAATGATAACACTGTAAGGTAATATTCACAATATTTTATGCTTCACAGCATGTAAAAAATCCACAAAAACTTCTTTCACTTTTTATCTCTTCTCACTTTGAAAGAGTGGTGTTAAATCTTTTTGAAGTTTCTTTCTAATCATGCATTAAAACAGATACCTATTCTAATTACCAAATTAAGGAATTTGGTTCACATACTCACATTTTAATATAAAGCAGGGATTAGCAAATGTGGATCCTGGAGCCATATCTGGTTCACTGCCTATTTTTGTAAATAAAGTTTTATTGGAATATAGCCATGCTCATTAGTTTACATATTATCTAGGCTGCTTTCACACTACAATAGCAGAGTTGAGCAGTTTCAGCATAGACCACTTGGCCTACAAAACCCTAAAATATTTATTTTCTGGCTCTTTACAGAAAAGGTTTGCCAACACCTGATATAAAGTAATTAACTATTTTATGAGAAATACTATTGCAAAGTCCAATATCAATACAGAGGTTGTAAACTCCTACCAAACCAAGGCTATCCCATTTATTGTATCTAGGAGATGGGAAAAGCTGAGCAGTCGATGGAATGTTATAAGCAATCTTAACAGATGAAATTCATATATAGGTGTGCAGACCGGGTTTACTGATTGTTCATATTATCAAAACTCAAGGTGACCAAAAAAAGAACCTCAGATACATGTAACACCCCTCATATCTATGCACTGAATACATATTTAGGAAGCACCTCAGTGTTCTGCTTAGTTTTAAAAAGCTGGATATCATAGTAGACAAGACATAGTTCTTGCACCAAAGAATTTAAGAATCCGTACTCTAAACCCATACACCATTCTCTCTAATTCTATGGTGACTGGCTCAATTTAGGTTCTCTCCATCTCTTGCTTGGATTGCTGCTCTAACTTCCTAAAAAATCTCTTGATTTTCAGTCTCTTCCCATTGCCTACAGTTCTTTTTCTAAAAAAGACTTGATCATATAGCTGCCTTGCTTAAAAATCTTGGATAGCTTCTCACTAGCTACCTCACAAAGTCTCAAATCTTATCTGCTACCACTTCCCACAAGATTACTTAGCACTAGCCACACTGGCTTACTTGCTGCTCTTTTTCCTTTCAGCTTATTTTTTTTTAAATCCTGATCCACTGTTTCTTATTATTAAAGATGTCATGTCTTCTAAACTCACAAAATTTTAACTTCAAAGCATTTTTTACTTCTCGGATTTTTAACTTCTCTTTCACTACCATATTTAATAAGTTGTCAAGTATTATCAGACTTCTCCTATTACATGCTCCTTTCTTTCCATTTTTCTCTCTCCTCTTCCAACATAAAGTTTTAGTTCATCACTTTTGAGTAACCACTACAACCATGTAACTGGTATTCTATGGTACTGCCAAAAATATAACAATCTCTCTTTCTAAGATACCATCTTATCTTCTAGCCTCATCTATCACTTTCCTTCTACATACACATTATGCACATGCTAAAAAGAACGCCTTATTGTTCTCTGAATATCTGTAGCTTGTCCTTTTCCACTTTCACATAAGGTACTTTTCTTTCTGTAGAATTTCATTATCCTTCCTTCATGAATCAGCTCAAGTCATTTTTCTTTCACAAAACATTTTCTTCATTTCTAATGAAGCCACCTAATGCTGATTTATTCCATCACTAAATATTAGTTTTAATTATTACTATACAAGGCATTAGGTATTTATTGTTTACTGTTTTATTTTCTAATTGTCTGTGACATATATTCATATATTTTATATCAGTATACTGTGGTCTCTCTAGGTAAATCAGGGGTAGGCAAGTTTTTTTTTCTGTAAAAGGCCAGATAGTAAATATTTTCACCTTTGCAGCCCTTATGCTCTTCCTAGTAATTATTCAATTTTGCTATTGCAGCAAAAAGCAGCCATGAAACGATATGTGAATCAACAGGTATAGCTACATTTAAATAAAATTTTATTTGCAAAACTGGCAGAAGGCTGAAGTTAGCCTGAGGGCCTTAGTTTGTCAAATTCTGAGCCTTAGTTTGTCAAATTCTATGCTGGCAGGAACTATGACTTATCAACATACATATCGTTTTTTCCTAAAATTTCTATGGTATCTATTATTGTGTTAGACTTAAAGATATTTGGATTCATATGCATACTCATCAATGTATGTGTGTACATGTTCTAAAAAGGCAACAATCTAAAATTTCAAAAGTAAATTAAACTTCTAAAGCACTTCATACCTGTAGGTGAAGAGACTAAATAATGCAAAACTACAATACTTTACTGGAGAACCAAATGTTAATTATGCAATCATACAAGACTGATGTATGCTCTGAGAAGAAAACAATATCATTAAAGATAATTTCATATTTCATGCATACTATGTTTAATTGCAGTCCACTTTTCATCAGCAAAAAATAAACACTTAAACCCAATTATTTTATCCAGTAAGATCAAATAAAATATATATGTTGATGCAATATAAAATATGTACAATATTTATTTACCTCATAAAACTAAGCTCAAAGCAGAAAAATGTCAGGATCCAATGTGTTAGATAAGAGGAATATTGTGTAGTCATTTTTGATAGTAACTAATATTCATCCTGTTAATGAACTTTATTGGTACAAAAACAATTACTAACATAAGAAAACAATGTATCTATAATTTTCCTTTTAGAAAAGAATATGTTGAAGTGAAGTTTCAGAAGGATCTTACAATTAAACACGAATCCCTAATCCTATTTTCCCTTTGACAAATATCTTGAAATTGTAATTTTAATATTTGACGTTGAAGAACTAGAGTGAATTCCTTATTTAAAATACACACATATAACAAAATGTGTGCAAGTACAAGACATTCTTATTGCTTTAGTTTCACCAGTTTCCAGCAATACTGGGTATGCAGGAGTTACTTTCATCAAATTATATTTTACAGATTAATTTTATACTGTATTATATTTTTATGAAGTAGAAAAAAAATCTAAAAATCTTATATGATCTTCCATAGATACCTGTATTTCAGAGAAAAATTTTTTAAAAGCCACATATACTATTTTCATTTATTTCTGCACACTTTGCAGTAACAGAGTGAAGTCAAACATGTAATATCATGTTATATTTATTGGTGAAGTGTATCTTAAAATATCAATGAACTTTCAGATTTTCTGAAGAGGTGATATGTCTTTCTGACTTGCTGTTTATTTCACTTGCTGTATAATTTAAAAGAAGAAACATCTGTGTCAGAAAAGTTTCTATCTTTACAATGATTTTTTCCCACTGATTAACTAGATTTTATTAACCTTTGTGTGAGCAAATCAAAGATTTAATACAATGATTTAATAATCACAAAAATTTTTATCTAAAACAGTGGTTCTCAACCAATGGCAGTGGGGGTGAGGGGGGATTTTGCCCCGCAGGGGATATTTGGGAATATCTAGAGACATTTTTGAATGACATAACTGGGGGTACTACTGGCATCTTAGTGGATAGAGGCTAAGGATGCTAATAAACTTCCTACAATGCAAAAGAAAGCCCCTCACAACTAAGAATTATCTGTCCCCAAATATGAAAAGTACAGAGGTTGAGAAGTTCTGATCCTGGATTAGAACTACGGATTCTGCATCTTAATGTATCTGAATGAAGAGTGCATAAGCACGTACATTTGTACAACTGAGGCAAGTAAATCAAACAACCAGTACCAAGGAAGAAAGAATTTTATGATTTCTTTGTTACTAATCTTTTCCACTGCTCCAAGGTACACTGTATGGTACCATATTTTAAAAAGAGCAATTTATAACGCAGCTAAGCTTAACTGCCTGCATATAAGTTCATTTACAGTTTAGTTGTTTGATATTTGTATTCTATTTTGCCAAAGAAATAATGCTAAAAGTGGTAATTAAGTTTTTCAGGTAAACCAACAAAACACACTAATTCAAAATATGGTTTAAAGATGATACAGAAAGATTTACTGAGAAATTAAATTAGGTGCTAGTCTATATAACTGGTAGGTAGTCTCTATATAACTGGTAGAGAAATTAAATTAGGTGCTAGTCTATATAACTTGTAGAGGAAGCAAAAGACTACCTGTTATAGGAAGGAGGTATAAGAGTAGAAAGTGAGTTCCATGGTGATTTTTCATATTAATAGCTGGAATGAGGTAGCAACATGTCTTTGGCATGTTTCAACTCTTATTTCTCCTCTTCATTGCTAATTTTGTCTCTCTCTACTACTAGGTTCTCAGTACTGAACAATGTTCTAAGACCTCATAGAAGCCTAACAAATTTACTCAAATCTCAAAAATTCCTCTTTGCTTTGCTATCACCTGCCTTTCACTTTGCCTCAGTCAGAAATCTCACCCCTTCAAAGCTGCTGATATCAACAAATAAAGGTAGAAGCATTTTTAACTGTTTCACACCACCTTACCATTCTTAGAAATATTAGTATTTTAAGCTAAGGTCCATTTTAAATATTATAATAATAAAAAAATCTCCTACTGATAGTATATAATTATATGAAAGAAAGAGATACTAAAAAACAGCAGGGGAAACAATAAAAAAGAGACAAACTTCAGATCTAAATACACATGCAGACTGAAAGTGAAGGTATTGAAAAAGATATTCCAAGCATATGGAAACAAAAAGAAAGCTTGGTAGCGATATTCATATCAGATGAAACAGACATTAAAACAAAGACTGTAACAAAAGGAAAAGGACATTACATATGACAAAGAGATCAATACAGCAAGAGGATATAACACTTGTACATATCTATGCACCAAACATAGGAGCGTCTATATACATAAAGCATATATTAACAGACATAAATGGAGACTATGTCTCCTAAGCTGATTGCTATGAAGGTTGTCTTTCTTTGTATTTACATTTTGTTACTTAAGAATATAGTACTATTGTTTAATAAGTTATATTTTTTAGTAAAAAGACTTGGACATTTATACTAATATCTAGCCTCAGACATACTTAGGATCACTAGGACATATGCAAACAACTCCACTGAAATTGTTCTAAATAAAATTGCAGCTGACCCTCCTCCAGGTCGCCAAAGCTAATGAATACTGTGCTATATGTCTTTATCTTTCTTGACTTCTCTGCAAGAGTTAACATTTTTGGCCACTGTCATCTTGAAACTCTTCTCTTACTTTTTTTGACTGTGCTCTCTTTTGGTTCTGGAATCCCTTGGCCACCCTCTTCTCAGCATCCTTCTTGTCTTTCTCTTGAATGTTAGTTTTCTCCAGGATTCTGTCCTTGTCCTTTTCTCATTTTCTGTAATATTCTTAGGAAATCTCATTTGTTTTCTTGTCTTCAACCTACAACTGAATGACTACAAAAGCTCTGACTCCAGCCCAAACTCTTCTTGCCTTTATAACCCTGAATACTCAACTATGTCCCAGAGGTACCTAAAATTCCATATATCCAAAGTGTAAGTTTTCAGTTTATCCTTTAAATCAGTTGTCAGTAAACTTTGGCCTGCAGGCTAATACTGGTCCATGAGTTACTTTTTTAAATTGTAGGAAAAAAATAAAGAATAACATTTCATAACACATGAAAATTATATGAAATTTACATTTCATTGTCCATAAATAAAATGTTATTGAAACACAGTGACGCTCGTTCATTTTTCATATGACTGCTGTTACACTACCTCAGCCAAGCCGAGTAGTTCAACAAAAACCATATGGCCCATAGGGCCTCAAACACTTACCATCTGGCCTTCTACAGAAAAATTTTGCTGACCTCTCCTTTTTGTGGTCTCTATGTCACTTTTTGATGGTGAAACCAATTACAGAAACCAGAAAAATAAAGACATCCCAAATTTTCCTTTTCTCCCCAAACTCCCCTACTCCACAAATCTCTATCACTATGTTTTACTGACTTCGCCTCTAAGTATATCTCAACTCTACCATTCTCTCTGTCCTGGTATCAGCTATCTCCTCATCTACTGAAGTAGCATCCTTTCAGTCTCCTACTGTAGTTCTGTCTCTCTCCAGTCCGCCCCTTGTACAGATGAAGTCAAGTTTCAGCATGCACATCTGCTCTTTTCACTCTATTGACCAAATACTTTTAATGTATTTCTCCTTCCTTTAGGGCAGTGGTTCTTAAGGCAGCATCAGCATTCCATGGGATTTGTTAAAGATGCAAAACCTCAAGTCATACCCCAGACCAACTGAATCAGAATATCTTGGGTAGAGGCCATAAATATGTGAGTTAATGATCCCTCCAGTAATTGTGATGCACGTTTAAGTTTGACATCCCTGGAACCACTTATCCTAAAGGATAAAAATAGAAATTTCTTTGTAAGGGGACTTTTTAAGTCCCACCATGGTTTGATTCCAACCCAATCTTGTTTCCCATTTATTCCCTCCTTACTTCTAGCTGCTCTAACCTGCAAATGAGGAAATAAGAACCCAGAAGTTAATTAATTTGCCTCAGGTAACAAGGCTAGTGAGTGACAGAGGAAGGAATTGAATTAAGTTAAGCCCAAGGACCTTTTAGGACCACACGATGCTACTTTTTAAAATATATTTACTATACTCTTATTTTCAAAATACGTCCATTACAATAATAATTAATTGATCCTAGTTGTTAATTTAGTTTTCCTTCTAGACTACAGACTCCAAGAAGCTAAGAATTAGTTTGTCCCATGTGAATGTTGTCAGTAACACTTGACTCTCTACCGCCATCTGGAGATTTGATATAACAATTCCAAGGAGAATCTCAATAAACAAGAACTCAGTCTTCTGCCAGTAGAGCACCGTGGGTTAGGCCAGAGCTCTGGGGTCACGCTCCCTGAGGTCAGATAACTGGGCAATCATCCTGTGGCTATTGGACCTTGAAGAATTTCTCTGCCTTAGGTTCTTTTTTTTTTTTTTTTTTTCCACTGTTGTGGCCTCTCCCGTTGCAGAGCACAGGCTCCGGACGCGCAGGCTCAGCGGCCATGGCTCACGGGCCTAGCCGCTCCGCGGCATGTGGGATCTTCCCAGACCGGGGCACGAACCCGTGTCCCCTGCATCGGCAGGCGGACTCTCAACCACTGCGCCACCAGGGAAGCCCTGCCTTAGGTTATCTGTAAAACTGGATTGCTAATAATCATCTTCATGGAATTACAATGAAAATTAGTGTTAGGTGATATTATTATAATTATTAATATTGTTCTTATAAAGGGCTTAGCTAGACTCTGTAGTTAACACAAATAAATAAATGATACTCCTTTACTCAAATATTTTATTATCTCCGTGGGTAACTAAAACAGACTTAGGAAAATATTAACCATACATGTTCTAAGTACTGAGATAGTTCTTATGGTGTTAACCATGAATGTGAAGCAGATAAAATCTGAATTATACAAAGATTTATAGTTGGTATGTGGTTTTGAAGTGAGAAAGCCTCTCAGAAAAAGATTTTTCCTGAAAATCTTTGTGCAGATTGAGAGTAATATCTGTAAAGCACTAAATAAAACATGATATAAGTGTGTACCTTTCTTATTTTTACAGTCATGATGATGAAACCATTTTTACTAGTGCATAATCACGCAAGACCAGATCTCATTATCCAAACAGAAACTAACATATGGCTCAAGAAGGGTTTATCATAAAACCTTTATGATGTTTTTGTGTTGTTTTTTAATATACTCAAAATTTATTCAATTAATAACTGTGTTTTTCTGATACAAATATATTTAGAATAGATGGCTTCATAAATGTAAATTATTCGTTTTTACCTTAAAGGGAAACCTACAATTTTGATGTTCCTGCTCATTAAAAAAGTAACAAATATGTTTATTTATGGAACTTCCCTCTGTGCTAAGGAAACAACTTTCTTCCCATGTAGTTATTCAGTAAATGCCCATAAGTATCAACTACATGCTGTAAATTCCCAATATATACCAGACACAGAAAATAAAAAATTTAGGTTAGAGTGTCTAGTTATCAGTCCAATTAGTGGAATAGAGTGAATATATATCTTCCAAGGCATATGGAGATACAATGTGATTATACTAAATTATAATACAATGTATATAAAATTCTAGTTCTGAATTTCCCAGTATTTCACATTAAAATTTTTGTCCTCGGTCCCTACGGTTGCTGTCACAATAAAACTATTACTTTGTGTCCTTCCTACTTTACTCTAGACTTTCTTGCTTTACTTTTTTGGCACAGGAGATACTATATATCCAAACCACCTGCCTTACTTCCAATTTCCCTCTCTTTAATATCATCTTCACTTTAATATCATAACTTCATGGCTAATACATAAATCCTAAGTGTCATTTCTATGACTAGAAATATTTGGATTTGGCACCAAAATCAAAGGCAAGAAAAATAAAAATAAACAAATGGGACTACACCCAACTAAAAAGCTTCTGCACAGCAAAGGAAATCATCAACAAAACAAAAAGGCAGCCTACTGAAGGGGAGAAAATATTTGCAAATCATATATCTGATAAGGGGTTAATATCCAAAATATATAAAGAACTCAATATCAAACAGACAAAAATCTGATTAAAAATTGGGCAGAGGCTCTGAATAGCCAT
This sequence comes from Tursiops truncatus, assembly GCF_011762595.2. Classification (NCBI taxonomy): domain Eukaryota; kingdom Metazoa; phylum Chordata; class Mammalia; order Artiodactyla; family Delphinidae; genus Tursiops; species Tursiops truncatus. The sequence continues at coordinate 88,601,548 of NC_047040.1, read as the reverse complement.
TTTTCTAAGAAAGACATACAGATGGCCAACAGGCATATGAAAAGGTGCTCATCATCACTAATCATCGGGGAAATGCAAAATCAAAGCCACAATGAAATATTACCTCACACCCGTCAGAATAGCTATTATAAAAAAGACAAGAAATAACAAGTGTTGGTGAGGAGGTGGACAAAAGGAAACCTTGTGCACTGTTGGTGGGCATGTTAACTGGTGCAATCACTATGGAAAATAGCATGGAAGTTTCTCAAAAAATTAAAAATAGAACTACCATATGATCTAGCAATTCTACTTCTGGATATTTACCTAAAGAAAATGAAAAGACCAACTTGAAAAGATATACACACCCCTATGTTCATTACAACATTATTAACAATAGCCAAGAGATGGAAAAAAACCTAAGGGTCCATCGATGGAGAAATGGATACAGAAGATGTGGGATGTGTGTGTGTGTGTGTGTGTGTGTGTGTGTGTGTATAATGTAATATTATTCATAAAAACGACAGAAATCCTGCCATTTTTGGCAACATGGATGAACCTTGAGGGCATTATGCTAAGTGATATAAGTCAGATGGAGAAAGGCAAATACTGTAATGATATCACTTATATGTGGAATTTAAAAAACAAAAACAAAAACACCAAGCTCATAGATATAGAGAACAGAACAGACTAACAGACTGGTGGTTGCTGGAGATGGGTGTGAGAGGCAGGGGGGAGGCGGGGTTTGCCCACTGAAATAGATGAAGAAGGTCAAAACGTACTAACCTCCAGTTATAAAGTAAATAAGTCATGGAGATGTAATATACAGCATGATGATTATAGTTAATAGTACCGTACTGTATATTTGCAAGTTGCAAAGAAAATAGATTAAAAAATAAATATAGAAATAATATAAGAAAGAGAATGATCTAATTTTCATTGGGGTTCAGTGATGCTATTGCTTCTTGGAAGGGCTTATGTTCATGTATTTATTTCTGGCAACTACAAAAGATTATATAACTTGCTAACAGTAACAATAAAACCCAAGACTATAAAATATGGAAAATGACATTTATGGATAGATACATGCCTTAAAATTATTAGTGACAGAATAGAAATGAACTAAAATCAAACTAAGTGTCCAAAAATAGACAAATAATTGGGAACAATTTTGATAGTCACATGTGATGTGAAAATATGCAGTTATTAAAAACGAGATAAGGTATCGATACCAAGAGAGTTGCTAATGCTAAGTGTAAAAAGGAAGACACAAAATTAAAAATAAAGCATGATATTAAATATGAAGAGATACAAAGGCTTTCTTAATTTAGCAAAGAATGAATCATGGACTATGAAGTTGGGCATGCTCATTGAAACCCTGGTACCGCCTGCCTTTCAATGAGATTTATTACCCTGAGTCAGGTTACTTTACTTCCCTGAGCTGCAGCTTCCTCATAGAAAGTGGGAATAACTACCTTGTTTGATAGCTCTGATGATTAGGAAAAAAAAGTAAAACCTAAATGGCACGTAGTAGTTCATCAACAGATAGTGAAACTTTTGTTTATTACTGTGTTATTCAATACCTCTGTTGAAATAACCAGAAGAAACAACATGGAAATGTTTGTTGCTCTGGGAGCTGGAAAAGTAGGTTTACATTTTTTCTGTTCCCTGTTTTTCTACATTCTATAACTTACTGGTAATGAGCAAATATTATTTTACAATGTTAAATAAACTTTTAAACATCCCTTTTACTAACATAACCATAATTTTTATGTCATGCACTAGTGTATGAGGAGTGGTGATAGATGGTAACCTGAATGTAGAGAAAAGAGATTTGATAATCTACTCATTCGACTGCACCTGGATTCTCTTGATAAATCAATCATATTGCTCTCCTTCAGATTGTGTTTCACATTTTTATTGGCATTTTTCATTTAAAAATGGATATGATTATAAAAGTATGATATTAAGGCCATTATGAATTATTTACATATGAGAAAATGTGTTCAAAACTGTCTTAAAACAGTAATGTAACCTAAATTTCAACAAAAGGAGGCTAGGAAAATGATATGATCGCAACAACTGTTACTTTTTAACAGTTAACTTATATATATATAAACACAAAGCACTGATTATGTATGAGACACCATTCTAAGATCTTTTCACATAATAACTCATGTTTGATATGCTTATATTAAATGATGATTAACTCATGTTTACTAGATGTTATGATGTAAATACTATTATCTCAAGATGAGGAAACTGAGGCACAGAGCGGTTAAGTAAACTGCCCAACATCATACAATTAATAAATCATAGGGATAGGATTTGAACCCAGGCAGTTGGACTCTCAAGGTCATACCATTAACTCTAAGTTCTTATACATAAAAAAAATTAGATTTAAAATACCCACTAGTGCTCCCTTTTTCATATGTTTACTCTTTGATTTGTTTCTTCTTAATCCCACATAATAACAACATTAGACACCAAAAAAAATTCTAAACTAGATTTTCTTTTTTAAAAATTCTAAGTGTCCAATAACCAAACTGGAAACTTAAGCGTATAATGAACACTTACTTGTAAGAAAACTGGTGTTAAAACTTTAATTAATTTCCTACTTGGGGGATTAGATAACTTCAAAGAATATTTCTAACCTTTATTTCTTTAATTTGTGAGATATACATTTCAATTTTATAAAACCGAATGTCATGTATTTTTAAAATGTAATAGTTTTCGTGAACCTCACATTACTTTTCACCAGAAAATAGGGGGTTATTATTGTACTTGTGTTAAAGCTGAAACTTTGTCACCATTTTCATTGTAATTCTACCGTTGGGAATAAAACAGTCAGTAGATTTCTGCATCTTCCCATCTCCACCCCCCAGCAGTGAAAGCATTAATTCACTGAAGCAGATAAACAAGATGGATAATGATTGTTATATGCTCAGTGATCCTTACAATGGGGAAAAGTAGAATGTTCTCTGATCATTCTCAAATTTGGAAACTGACTGAATTTCCTTTAGGAAATAGCAAGTTCTCATCATAGGTGACATTCTCTCTAGTAGACTAGAAACTAGAATATCTGCCCTGAATTCTGGGAAAATATGTTATATTAGATCCATATAGTAAAAACTTCCTTATTTTATGCAAAGTGGAGAAGACACATATAAATCATCTTTAAAGTAAAGATGTCAAGAAAATCTCCCCTCAACCAAATGAGTTACACTGAATGTCTCACTTCCTTTCTATATATATGAAATTGTCAGGAAAGCTTGGAAGTATCATGTTTCTTCCCTTTCTATGAATTTGCTAGGGATCATGACAACGTGTGTAAATCAGGCAGTTATTAAATGAAATACAATGATTCCATTTTGAGGGAGGGAAAAATATAATACATAGACCCAGGCCATTTTTCATGGTCCAATTCATTTAAATTTTTCCAAACACAAAAATTAAAGTTCCCACAAAAGACCAAAAAATGTGGGTACAAAACCATATAAGTACACATTTTTGCAATTATAACAATTAAAACTAATCCCATAAGTGTTTATGACTAGATACTCCTCCATACTGTTGGAAGGTTTTAGAGAAGAATATCTTTTTTTTTTTTTCCATGAAGAACTCCTCTTTTACTTTTATTACTTTGGTTATATTTCTTTCATTTTCCTTTTTTTTTTTGTTTTTCTTTTTTTAACATCTTTATTGGAGTATAATTGCTTTACAATGTTGTGTTAGTTTCTGCTGTATAACAAAGTGAATCAGCTATATGCATACGTATATCCCCATATCCCCTCCCTCTTGTGTCTCCCTCCCACCCTCCCTATCCCACCCCTCTAGGTGGTCACAAAGCACCAAGCTGATCTCCCTGTGCTATACGGCTGCTTCCCATTAGCTATCTATTTTACATTTGGTAGTGTATATATGTCAGTGCTATTCTTTCACTTTGTCCCAGCTTACACTTCCCCCTCCCTGTGTCCTCAAGTCCATTCTCTACCTCTGCATCTTTACTCTTGTCCTGTCCCTAGGTTCATTAGAACCTTTTTTTTTTTATTCCATATATATGTTAGCATACCATATTTGTTTTTCTCTTTCTGACTTACTTCACTCTGTATGAGAGACTCTAGGTCCATCCACCTCACTACAAATAACTCAATTTCATTTCTTTTTATGGCCGAGTAATATTCCATTGTATATATGTGCCACATCTTCTTTATCCATTCATCTGTCAATGGACACTTAGGTTGCTTCCATGTCCTGGCTATTGTAAATAGTGCTGCAATGAACATTGGGGTGCATTTGTCTTTTTGAATTATGGTTTTTTCAGGGTATATGCCCAGTAGTGGGCTTGCTGGGTCATATGGCAGCTCTATTTTTAGTTTTTTTAAGGAACCTCCATACTGTTCTCCATGGTGGCTGTATCAGTTTACATTCCCACCAACAGTGCAAGGGGGTTCCCTTTTCTCCACACCCTCTCTAGCACTTATTGTTTGTAGATTTTTTCATCATGGCCATTCTGACTGGTGTGAGGTGATACCTCATTGTGGTTTTGATTTGAATTTTTCTAAAGATTAGTGATGTTGCCCATCCTTTCATGTGTTTATTGGCAATCTCTGTCTTAGAGAAGAGTATCTTTTTATTGTATCTTTTTATTGTGCCATATTCTGGTCAGAATCATGATTTCTTGCCTTATTTCAATTTAGTTAAATCCAGTATATTTATTGAATGCCTATTAGGCACAAAAATGATTAAGCTGTTTTCTCCCTTTAATGTTCTCATGCTTTGCACATCTGTAGGATGAAAGGAGTAGAGGAGCTAAGGGTAATAGGAAAGGATTAAGGTGACTGCTCACATAATTTAGGGCATGTAGAAAATCCCATGTAACAAAGAAGGATCAATTATATAAGAAAATTAAAAGTGAGAAATTTCTAGTTTCTGGAAAGGTTACTAGATTTAATCAGAGTAAGTCAGAGAGAGAGCACAGAAAATTTTACCAATGAGGACATTTTGGTAGGAGAAATAGTTTCAAGGGAGAATTAAGGCCAAATATTGAAGAAAGACACAGGACAGACAGAATTTTTCAACCACAGAGGTGAGTATTTTTAATCAAGTCTAAAATAAGACAATACCACATGAATTTAAAATAAGTCTTGAAGTGTAGTCCCTAAGACCAGAAATGCCAAGGAAGTGTAAAATCTGCTTACACTGAAAGAGAGAGAAAAGGAGAAAATGTATCCTCTTTGAGAAAGAGCTTGTCATTTGAGTATCATAAGTCTCCAACAAAAATATGCTAATGATAATGGGAACATTATTTGCATTGGAATGAGATTTCCATATGTTATGACATATATCATGATGGGGAAAAGTCAGGTAAGAGGTATAAAAGAATGAGCTGATGTTACACAGAATGGCCATGGTACCCTGGGGAAAAGAAACAAAAGAGAAAGAAAAAGAAATGTGAGGCTTAGAATTAACTCTGACAAGGATTGAGTGGAGGAAATGAAATCACAAAACCAAGGTAGAGATTACTACTGACCAAAATGTGGAATACATGGGGATAGGTAACACACATGTCCATGTGAACTGAATTCTCTTAAAATAGAAAAGCTCAAAGCAGATGGTTTATCCTTTATTATACACTATTCCCTCTCTTCCCAATATACTGCACAGTGACCATTTGCGGGCCAACATAAATGTGTCCTTGGTGTCTTCCTTTAATATACTGATCATATTTAGGTAATAGACTCCAAATCTGAAGACATTCCACAGCTTCCCACAGTATCTTTTACTGACGCAATAGCAGTGACTAAAAATTGGGGGACTTGGGTTAAAACACTTAATTTCTAAGATTTCTCTATTTGTGTGTAAACTAAATAAAAGGCAAAGAAAAAAAACCTGAGCTAATTAAAATAAAGGCTGGTACCACCTCCATCATACAATACATAAAATATTAACAACTTAACTTACAAAAGTTATTTTACAGTTTGAATATTATGTGATTAAGGTAAAAATATTTCTGGTGGTTAATTCATAACAAGCACTTACCCTGTGGCTGACGACTGGGATGGTATATCTGAAGGTCAAATGGCTGTGCACTAGTTTTCTGAATCACACTGACATTCTGCCCTGTCCACTTATTGGCTTTTGACAACGTGTTGGTCCTCCAGTCCGTCCAATAGACATCACTCCCATATAGAGACACGGCGAAGGGATGAGAAAGGTATTCATGACCTCGGATGATTTCTATCATGCCTGTTCCATCATAGAGGGCTGAATAAATGGCATCTGACCTACAGAAAAGGAAATGCATCAGTAGTATATCAAAACTCATTCAGATAGTCCAGTGATGTGCTTATACTATTTAGATAAATGACAAAAAATTTGTATAAAAAATATTTTATGGGCCTGTATCTGATTTGTAGAAACATTAAAAAAAAAGCCATCCTAATGAAAACAAACAAAAATCACCACTGATGTCAATGTGTGTATACATGATACGTGCACATGAGAACAATTTTTATTTTGTAAATATTATCCGAGGAAGGTAACAGAAAATAAAGAAAAAAATCATTTTCTAAACCTGGCATCTGTCCAAACTATCCTTTTTTCAAAGTGGTCCACAGTGAGTCCATTAGGCCAAGCCCCTGTTTTCATGTCTTTGTAGATGGTTTTTCTCCCAGCACCACTCATAGAGGCAGATTCAATGCGAGGAAAGTTGGCATCCCAATCTGTCCAGAAAAGAATTCTGAAGAAAAGGAAAGAACACTCGTTTCAGTCATTCAATTCACAAATATTTATTGAGTGCCTATGACATGCTAGGCACTGTAGGTAAACAGTCACAAGAGAAACAGATGCATTATCTACCCTCACAGGGCTTATAGTCCAGTGGGGGAGACAGACTAAATAAACACATGAATATAAAATTACAGCAACTGAAATATGTTCAGGAATAATTTTGTTATGAGAGAGAATAGCAGGTGTGTGATCTACTTAGAGAAGGTAATCAGGAAAAGAAAGCACTTTGGGGAGGTAATATTTACACTGAATATGAGAGATGAGGAGAGCAGTATAAAGGGCAGGACATGAAAAATAAACAGCAGATACAGAAGCCCTAATGGGGGAAAAAAGTGGGTGACTGAGGAACAGAAATAAGGCCAATGTATCAGAAACGGGGCAGTGAGGAGAAAAGGGGAAGAAGGTGAAGTTGAAGAGGGTGATCTTGCAGGTGATCTTGCAGGGTAAGTTAATTATTTGGGATTTTATTCCAAGGGAATAGAAGTACATTTAAGCAGGGGAGAAACATGATATCATATACAAGTGGATTATAGAGAAGCAGGAGAATGGGTACACCAGGTGGCTATTTTAAAGGACCAGGCAAAGACGGTAGTGGTTTGGGATATGGTGATAGCAGTGAAATGAATGGATTCCAGGAATATTTTGGAGGTAGAACTAAGTGCCAGGACTAAATGATAATTGGATGTAGGGAATGAAGTAGAGAACAGAATCATGGATGACTGTCAGTTTCTTGTTTTGGCATACTCAGAGTAAGGACAGACAGAGGGTGTGCAGGGAATCCATTAGGTGAAATGGGAAAAATGGAAGAGAAACAGATTTTAAGAGCTGGGAATTGAGTGTGCATGGGTGTGGATAGCAACTGAAAGTTTAGCTTTGAATTTTTGGATCTTGAGATGTTAAGACATAAAAAAGGAGGTTTCCAGGAAACTGGGTGGTACACCAAGGTGAAGTTCAGTGAAGGTGGCAGAGTTGGAGACATGAATTTGAAAGTATTCTGCATGGAGATGATATTTAGATTCACATGAATGGAACAGATCATATGACAGAGGGTACAGAGGAGAAACAGAAGGATATCATATATTTTGATTTATACAAACATGCAAGTGTTATAATACAATTTATTTTTTTACTAAATACTACTTGTAACTCTACAAATTCATGGTGTATAAACAGTTCCACACGACAGGCATCAAATGTTTCATGTTGTGCATTTGATTTCTAAGGCTATTAGGTAATAGATAGTTTATGTTTCATTGACTGTGGCCTAAACTGCTGATGCATGTTTCTATAGTATTATAATATAGTTACACAACAATTCCACAATTATTACAAATAGCTAATGTTTGAGTGCTTACTATACGTTAAATACTATTTTCAGAGCTTTATATAGATTATCTCATTTAATCCACCATGAGGCCATGGCTAAAGTTATCCATGTTTTACAGATGAGAAAACAAGCTTAGAGAAGTTATATTACTTGACCAGGTTATATGGCCAGCAAGTGGCAGATGGAATTGGGAAACTGGATAGCTTAACTTCTGTTCTCATGCTTTTAACATCTAACTCTTTAATATCATGTCACTAAATAAAATAACAAAGGGAAAGCATCTGGTACTGGAGTAGGAACATGGTTGGTAATCAATAAACGGTAGTTGCCTTCTCTACCTTGGTAGTAGAACCAACCCAATGGACAGCATGGAGATTTGGGGAGGGAAAATGCAAAGAACTGGAGAGACAGTGACAGTCCAACAAATTTTCCTATTATCAGTTCTGACAACATTTTGGTCAGAAGTGGTAAAGTTACTGGTAAACATAAATTTGTTTTCATTATAATTGTATATCGCTTTGCTATTTTGCAATTCTTCCATTACTATGAATGATCCTTAGGTATATGAATTTGGTGGCTATCTTGGAAAAATGAAACAATCCTCTGGAACAAAATTCAAAATGCAATTCAAACTTTCTTCTCTTTTAAAAAATTTATTATATCCATTTAAGGAAATGTGGAGTGATGTAAACTAAGTGTTCATTATGACCTCAATTTTTGAGAGGTATATAATCTCTTATAGGATATGGGAATTACAAATTTGAAATGACTGGAAGACAATACCAAACATTATAGAATTAAGTAAGTATGTGTGCTAAAGGCATGTGTGGTCAAGAAGATATTGACCTTCTTGATGAGTAGGTTCCCATACAACTTAAGTACTAGACCTTCAAAAAATGTCATTAAATAATTGTGTCAGCGTTGAATGGTGGCAATGCGTATGTTTTTGCATCAGACAAGCTTGCAATCAAATTTTCGATCTGTCACTGATTCCAGCGTACTTAATCTCAGCCTCCGTTTGCTCATCTGTAAATAAAAACTCTAACAGTACCACTGATCGGAGTATTTGATGAGGTAATGGATGTAAACAATTTAGCACACAGAATGGCTAGCACATAGAAACATCGGTGTTTACACAAGCAACCACACACATATTCAGAGAGAATATTCTTTTAAAGGCAAAATTCAAACTCATTCCAAACTATTAAAGAAATGGAGAGAGAGACAGACACACACACACACAGAGGGAGAGAAAGAATGAGAATTAATACTAATGTCAATGTTTAAATGTTACAACAGCATGTATGTGAAGGTAGATTAGTTTTACAAAGTAAGCATGAGTCAAAGCCATGAGAAAAAAATTCAGAGGAGTAGGTCATAGAATAGGTTTATCTCACAGAATATCTCTTAAAAAATGAGTTTATATTAAAAAAAAGTTTTTGTTTCATTAGCATCTTTAGGAGTTTCCATAGCTCTGGTGGTGGGAGTATATCCACAAAAACAATATCTAAATCATTCATTGTTTAATCACCAAATATTTGAATAAGTTACACAAACTATTGGAGAAGAATAAAGATGAACATTAATATATCAGAGGACAATGTATTGATAATTGTTGAAACTGGGTGATAGATACGAGGGAATTTATTTTACAACTCCTTTTGTGTATTTAAAATTTTCTAAAATAAAAGTTTAAAAGTGTAACTAACCCAAAATTAAGTAAATAGATAATTTTTTAAAATGTACCAGAGAACATTTATAAAATCTTATTGTTGGGAATCTTTTTCTGAAAAGACTAAAGTTTAAGAATAGGATTGTTTTGTATGAGAAAGTGTTAATTATCTGGAAATATCAGTACTATATATTGCTTATAAGTTATCATATGTAATCTGTTGCTAATTAAATAAAACAAAGGTTAATTAATATAAAGCTGGTAGGCTATTTGGTTAAGTAGTTGAATGCCTTTCTTGAAAACGATGAATATGAAATGAATTATGTGTCTCACTTCAAATTTAATTTTGGATGCACACAACTTTTCACTGACACCAGGTTGTTACTTATCAGCTTCCCTTTAAACGTAACATTAAAAAATCAAGATTATTTGAAGAAACAAGACCAACCTAGCATCGATTAAATTTATGATGATATCTTGACAAACAAGGTAAAGTAGAGAGATTTGCAAGTTTGAAAAAGATTAGGAAAAATAATCCCTGAAAACAAAATCCCTGAATTTGAGAGTCATAGGTAGTCTGAGTATCTGTAGATAAGATCCCACTAGATCTAGAGAACACTGTACTCCACACTCTGGATTGATGACCCAAAGACTTCTGAAACACTGTCTTTTGCCTGTATACAAATAGAGAATTGGTGTCTCTCTTTTAACTTTCTACCTTCTTCCGCCTTATGTGGTTGCAGCAATTCCCAACATGCATATAAGTAACCCTGCAATTCTGCATTCTCTATATGTAGGTTTACCAGAAATAGACACTGTAGACTTTCAAATGCATGTTTCTAGTGGACAAAAATGTATGGCTTGGGACACTCTGAGGAATTATAAAATAAGTGGTTCCTTCATTTCTTCACTAAACATAGCAGTATTAAGCTGTTTCTTCTGCAGTGGTCACTAGAGTCCTATCTTTTGTTAATTTAGGTGGGAAATTTCCAACACTTTTTATAAAATACATGTTCTAGAATTAGTTTCCTTAAAAAGATTCTTAACCTTGACAATAGTCAGTTAACAATCAATTTTAAAAGTTAATTTCAAGGATCATTGTTTCATAAAATTCTAAGCACTCTTTTGTACACTTTACAATGTGGTCTTTTAAAAGAATCATTTTTCCCTTATTACTTTCTTTTTATGGTTAAAATGTATTAGCATTTCAATGACTGCATTATTTCTTCAAGTATACAAAGAGTGAATATCCCTTCTTACAGGACGTATGGAAATGTTCAACCATGATTGCTTTTAAAAAAGAGACTACAGTCTACTGATTCTATAGTTCCTGCATTCACAGATTAGTCTGTATCAGGATTAAATTGGGTAAACGGACCATGAACAACTTGTACCATTATGGGCGTGAAAGAGCTATTATAATCTATCAGGTCAAGGTGCAGAAGGTGAAAATAAAGGATCTTGGCAAAAAAAAGAGGTTATCTATAATCTTTAGGCCTTCTGAAACCAACAATGTTATTAGTTTCATTTAGAAATGCTCCCAGATAAAATTAAAATTTTATTTAGATGTCTCACTAATCTTCACAATTACTATATCTGCTTTCACCAGCTGCAATGGTTACAGCAGAGTCCATTTATTATGACAAATGAAAACTAAATACCAGCAAAGAAGCAAGAAGACACCATGCAGTTACAGGAGCATAAAGGCAATGAAAGTTCAAGAACTGAAGTGAGTACCCTGTAGATTCTGAACTCCCTGGTGCTTGTTATTCCCTAATAATAAGCTTGATGTTTAGAGGAGATTCAAGTACTATTTCAGGTCACTTCAGCAATAAGTGTATTCCTTTAAAATGGAATGAAAGAAAAATAGCTCCTCCCTAAGATTCCCAATTTAGCATCTTGGAATAACTTGTCACTTGGGACACTGGGTCAAAACCCAGAATACTGTAGGAATGTGACATGATAGCAAACATGTCTTATAATGTAAAATGAAGGTCTGTGGATTCTATGTTGAGGAAGCAAAGTATTGATTAAAACATTTCTTTTTTGAGATTTGTTAAAAAAGGTCACAAAGGCCTTGACTGCTTCAGAAGATCATGTGATGTAAACGTGTTTTATCGGTTTAATGTTATAGCCTGCTTTTTTTTCTCAGCTGTGCTGAGGGAACAAAGTGGCTGGTTGCAAACTTTTTCTTTCATTCTTTATTGTCAAAGAAGATGATAGTATTACCCATTAGCGTACTTTACTGTATACTTCACTCTTTAAGTTATATCCTTGAGTTCCGGTAAGTTTCATGTAAAATAAAGGTCTATTCATATGCATTAATTTACTGAACAAGCACTTACTGAGCACAATTATATATATCAAGGGCAGTGAAGGATTTCATAGACATGGAAGCAACTCTGCCATCAGAAAGCTTATGATCTAGTAGGAAAGGTAATAGCATTTACACAAACTACATTTCTCGAAAAATTATCCAGTGGGTTTATCCTAAAATAAAAATTTTCAAAAAAAGTTTAAATGTCTTTGGAGTTTAAATGTCTTACCTATTTCATCAATAATGTGAGAAATAGGGGAATACTTATTTTTACTAGTCTCTCAGCCTACTTTATGAAAGGTCCAATGTTTAAAAATGTCTATGAACTTTTCACCAAAATATCCAATAAACCTGAAAATAAATTTTAATATTTGCACTACATTTTAAAAATTTAATTGCTACATTTTAAATTTACAACTGGGCTCTAAAGGTATTTACATGAACCTCATATTTAACCATATCAATCCTTTATAAAATAATTTTTAATAATAAAAATTCTATCATATCATATGATACCCAAACCTGTCAAACTTTTAATTTATTCCTAGAGTTAGTGAATTGGTACTGCCATTTGAACTTTGGTCATTTACACCAGAAATAATTTTACAAGTGCTATTTCTTCACCCATTAAATAAAATTATTACCACTGTAATTATCTTAATTAGCCTCACAATTTCGTAGTAGCAATGGAGGACATCAACTTTCTCAGAAGCATTATCAAGTTTTCCTTCCTCAGAGGCTAGCTTTCTATACTAACTTTCAACTCTTAGAGAATATTTTACTTCTGGAAATCCCCTTATACCACTGAAATAGTGCCTGATATTTTCATTTAAATAGCATTTGTGGGTTGTGTATCTTTTGCATTTCTGTTTTCTTTTTCTCTTCTCAGGTTGGCTATTCCCCAAACTAGCTGAGATAAATAAGTTTATTCTAAGCATTATCAGTTCCAAGCTATAGGAAAAGAAGCTTCAATTCCCAGATCTACTGCTTTGCTTGATCAGACTATTTTCAAGATTTTTATACACCTGTTTTATTTATTTGTTTTTTTCTCTCTGTGTGCCATTTGTTATTTTGGGAAGCAGTTCTCCTACCATGTTGGTATACTTGCTAAAATTACAACTTTCTCCAAAATACCACTTTCCCTTATACAGAAAGTTTCTCATGCAGATACGGTGCTGGTACAACGTAGATAGGTCTAATAGGTGAAAAGTTCACAACAGTAGCTGTTACACTGAGGGTAAAAACCTCCGTTGATGATGGACCTCTGTGGGAAGTAAAGGGTCAAGATTGGCAATCTACTCGTAACCTCAGGGAGAGTCTGTTTGAAAAAGGGAATTTTTCATTAGACGAGGATGACCTCTTCCTAGTGAACTGTTATTACAGGAGGTAATGAGTGAAATGGGCAAAGCGTAAACCATGTAAACTGGAGGACATACCTCCAGGCTAGAAGATACAACTGCCTTACTTCACTCTGTATGACAGTCTCTAGGTCCATCCACCTCACTACAAATAACTCAATTTCATTTCTTTTTATGGCTGAGTAACATCCTATTGTATATATGTGCCACATCTCCTTTTCCATTCATCTGTCGATGGACACTTAGGTTGCTTCCATGTTCTGGCTATTGTAAATAGTGCTGCTATGAACATTGGGGTGCATGTGTCTTTTGAATTATGGTTTTCTCAGGGTATATGCCCAGTAGTGGGATTGCTGGGTCATATGGTAATTCTATTTTTAGTTTTTTAAGGAACCTCCATACTGTTCTCCATAGTGGCATGGACTTATATACACTACCAAATGTAAAATAGATAGCTAGTGGGAAGCAGCCACATAGCACAGGGAGATCAGCTCGGTGCTTTGTGACCACCTAGAGGGGTGGGATAGGGAGGGTGGGAGGGAGATGCAAGAGGGTGGGGATATGGGTATGTATGTATATGTATAGCTGATTCACTTTGTTGTAAAGCAGAAACTAACACACCATTGTAAAGCAATTATACTCCAATAAAGATGTTAAAAAAAAAAAGATACAATTGCTGCTCTGTTGATTGTGGCCAGATCTCCCTACTTTTTTGAAAGAAGCCAGAAATCCAGAGTTGTATACAAAATCTTTCAATATTTTAACTCTTGGCAACTAATTCAAATAAATGTCAAACTCTGTGGAAGGTAAAACAAACACAGCAATGAGAGTTGCCAGTTTGGAGCCTTGGTCTAGACAAGCTGCCTTGTCCCTTTAATTTCTGTATCTGAATTGAGGAAAAGGAAAACAAACAGACTTCCCAATCTATTGATTTCTGGGTCTTGGGCATAAACCAGGGCACAAAGCAGACAGTGTGGGCCAGGAAGCTGACTTAAACACAAGGCTCCCTTTTCACTCTTCTTCATCTCATTAAAGTCCCTCCTGGCTGACTCCCCCCTCGCCGTGGTCCTCCCTAGACTTTGTATTACTTAAAGGTACAGAGCCAAAAAACAATTTCCTTTCTACCATCCTTTAGACTTGACAGTGATTTTGGATTAATGAAATAATTACCAGAGAAATAAAAAATTAACAGCAAGAGCAAAGCATTCCCATGTAGATGAGTTATATATTATCTTCCACATTTTCCCAGCTCCTCAAAACAACCTAATTATAAAGAAATTATTATCCCTGATTTACAAAAGAGAAAACTGAAATCTAAGGGAAGACAATACACTTGAGTAGATTTCCCAGAGGATAAATGACTGAGCAGTGCTGGAACCCTTGTTTTCTAGCTCCAAATCCACTGTCTCTCTTCTGCTCTTTCACAAAGGAACACAGGGAAACAGTGGGGGCAATAACCTGAATTATACATTTGACCTTGTTTTCCAGAATTATGTGTCTTGTCCTTCAAATATCCCAGTAGTCAGCATCTCAATACTGGACTCTTTCAAGCTTATTCTAATATTCTTTCAAACTAACTCCAAGTATATACAAATATCAATACAGATATAGGGTGAGGTGGTTAACATCAGTGACTGTTCAGACCAAACACTGTGGTTTGCAACCCTTAGAAACAATTACAGCATCTCTTTGTCAGGTCAAAAAGAAATTCATTAAATTACTGCTTAAAATAGAGTTACAACAGCTTCCAAAAGGGCCGAATGCCCACATTTAGAAAAAAAAGTTCTATCCTCTAAAAGTACCTATATAAGCAATCCTATAACAAAATTCATGGTAACAAACTAAAACTGGTTGAGATATATCTATATTTATAGCTATATATATATAGATATATGTACACACACACACAATTATGTATATAATTGTATATGTACATATAAACACACACATGTATAGACAACTATGCACAAGTATATATACACACATATTTACATGCACAAAATAAGCACTATGACTCATAATTTATGAGATAATAGAATTCAGTATTAATTTTGAAAGATTATTTTTTATGCCAAAGTGAATCTGTGAAAGGCAAACTTCTTTACCCATATCTTGGGTCCAAAGCGATGGCCCTGGGGTGTTCCATAGCTCCTGCTATGAGTGTAGTTCTTAAGGAACCATCTAGTTTGGCCACTTCGATTTGGTCCAGATTGCTGTCTATCCAGTATATGTTGCCTGCTATCCAGTCAACTGTTAGTCCTTCTGGGGTAGCCAGGCCATGCTCCACAACCACTTCAATGGCACTGACACCTACAAAAAAAGAGAAGCCAACACTTGCACCCATTCAAGGAACATGTTAAGCACAAAGGAAAAGGCCTACTTATTAGCAATATGAAGTACTTAACATTATATTAACCTTGAGAGATACAGTGCAAAAGTGTTACCTGGCACAGAGGAAACTAAGAAGGCCCCAAATTTAGAATCACTGATCTTTCCCAGCAGAGATTTTTAATCTCTTAAATCCTTTCAGTGACAGTATAACAGAATTTTAAAACAACTCTGAGGCTAATAACAATGTTCAGGTTGCAAAAAAGTTATTTCGTGCTTCTGACTTTTTAGTCAGAACAAGGGATTTTGGAAATAATAATGATGTGCTGGTTAAAATTGGTGCAATTTAATTCAAATGTTGATCTTCAGGGGTAGAATAAAAAGAAAAAGTCCACCTGGGGTAACATGCACCATAGCTAGTCAGCACCCACTCTTTTTTTGAAGCATGCCTGATAAGATCACTCTTGCTGCATTTAACCTTAACAAAAGCCCCAAATCACCCACCTCCACACCATAAGCCAAGTTTTATGGCTTGCATGTTATATCCTGCAAGCCATAAGACTTGCAGGATATAACATGTTTGCAAATGAGAGAAGAAGGCAGTAGTGTGGTCTAAATAAAAATAAGCAATTTGGTAATACCCAGCACTATTCTTATTTATCCATTCCTTAATTTATTTTGGAATTAAATATATATATATATATATATATATTTAAAAAACAATCCTTTTTCTAATAGGATAGCTCTTTGTAATTTATGACATTGCCAGTGCTTTTGTTAGACTTTTTAATAGTGTGGTTTTTTGAACAGTTAACCATCTAAAGTCATGGATCTAAATCCATCATTTGAAGTCAGTACTTTGCAATATGACACAGTACCTTGCAATATCACAGATCATAATTATATAGTGTGTTCAAATACTATATTTTTCCAAAATTGTATAGGTGATTTAAGGAGGAATTTGATGGTGATAGAAATACCTGGCCTTTGGAATGCTACACAGATCTAAAATTTTCAAGAGAATTATTACGTATATTTATCTCAAGGCCTTGCTGCTAAAGAACGGCCTAGACTGGAGAAAAGAGATGTCAAATCATGGGAAAAAAATATTCAGCTCATATTTGTAATCTTTGTAATAATTCATTATTACTTTGAATTATGCTGAAAGGTGAAAACCAAATAAAACACAAGCTATGTTAACTGACAAAAATATCACTACTAGTATGTAGGAGACAGTGCTTTTTTTTTTCTTGTAAATAAATTTCTTCACCGAATATGCATGAAAAAGTTCACAACTTGAAAATGGTGTGAACGGTACAGGCCTTCACCACTTCCCTCCCCTATCTTCACATATACACTTCACATCCCTGGTTTTACACACATGAGGGAGAAGATGAAGAACCAAAGGCCAAAGATTAATCAAAATTCCTTCTGATTACAGCATACTTTTCTGGAATTTTCAGCTAGAAATCCATCTGAACGTTAAGTCAACATTGTAATAGATGTACCTCCACTTTCAGAAAGCTTGCCCCGGTATATTCTGTCTTCTACAACATCTGTCCAATAAAGTAAACTTTGATTGAAGTGAAAATCAAGTGCTATTGTGTTTCTCAATCCAGGAACAAGTAAACTATAGTCTCTTTTATGAAGATCAATCCTTCTGATCTCATGGCGAATTGAAAAGATGATGAATGCTTCAAAAGGATCTGAAAATAAATTTATTTTAATAGGCTTATGAAAATATTTATAGGCTTAGTAAGTGGAATAAAGTGCTTGAGGTCAAAATCCATTTATTTAAAAGTATAATTTATTATGTAATTTTCTCTCACTAAAGGAACACTTTCTTTTAATCCAAAATGTAAAAGAAACTTGAAAAACTTAGGTTTATTTGTATTTATTAAAATAACATATAAATGTGTCTTTATTCTTTGAACTTTTATACACCTGATTCTGATTTTAAAATACAAGAATTGTTGCAATTCCAAGACAAAATGTAAGACTTTCTGTTTTAAAGTAGTTTCAGCTGACAATCTAAACTTCAGAAACATCACCATAGGAATTGCTAAGAGGTGAATAAAACTAACGCTGCCACTCTTAGCCCATCACATGACTCTAGATCCATAAAGGAGAGAGATTCAACAAAAAACAATTATTGGGCTGATAATTAGTGAATACTCTCCATGAGGGAAGATGGTGGCTCTCTCTACAACCCAAGAAGATCATGTCTACAACTCTTCCCCCACTAGTTTTTAATCCTGGACCAGGCCTGAGTAGGGAGAAACAGAAAAAGCTTTGAAAACAAATATGAGATTAAAGTTTTATATTTTTGTACCTAAAAGAAAGAATTTTTAATACCCCAAAGTTAAAAAAAATTATGTTATCATTTTGAAATGTATTAAGTCCTATACCAATTACCATTGGACATACTAATATGGGTTAGACATGAATTCACTTGATGAATATACATTTTGAGGGAGGGATCCAGGTTCACAAAGATTTCTCCTGTTTCCATGTTACTGCCACCCTTTTGTGCTTTTCTTTAGGGAAATTGATTTTCCTATCCCAAGTCTATACATGTCTGTGAATGTGAGCTGTTATAATTATCCCAGGCCAAAGCGGTTGACTCAAGAGGTGGATGTGAGATCTAAGTCAGGAAGACGGGTTTGTAAAATTCCAGAGAAGTTTTCAAGCTGAGGGGAAAGAGTCTCTTTTCTTCTATGGTCACAGATTTCTCAGCCTAGTGTTGTCAGTTCATGTCCTTGTAGTTTGGGTAAGTCTACTCGTGGTATTGTAGGAGAAGAGAAAAAAAAGCCTCAGAAACAGAAGCAGTGATGACCAGGGGAGAGACCATGATGTCCTAAGGACATTCAAATCTGTAGTTCCAATTACCCCTAAGACTAGCTCCTTCCTTCAAATACCCTATACACTTCTCATACTTTCAGTATATGAGCCAATGCACTTAACTCTATTCAACTTCATTTGAACTGGGATTTTGTCAATTGCAACCAGGTTTACTGTTCTTATTAATCTTATTTCCTCAGAGAGGTCTTTCCTGATCAGTTATCTAATAAAAGCACACCTCCATTATTCTATACCATCATAGCCTATTTTTTTTTTTGAGATATACTTTAAAATCAATATTTCTGTGTTTGCCATTGATCTTCCTCACTGGATTATAAACTCTCTTAAACAGGGATCTCATCTGTCTTGCTCATTATACTGTCCCTAACACCTAGCACCAGGGAATACATAGTATATACCAGGTCTTAGATTAGAAGGTGCTGGCTGCCTTGGTGGAGGGAAGTCACCTGCCATTTTTTTTTTCACTGGAGGTGAATCTACTTTAGGGAGCTCTGCCCAGCACATTAAATAAATGTGTTTTGAGTGATTAAATGTGGAGAAGAGTTGAATCCATCCTAAGAGACTATCTGACAGCTAGCATGGGAGAGATGCTGCCACAATCAGCAGAGTCATTTACTTGCCCTTCAGCTGATCACATAGTATAAGCAAGCCTGGCCATGACCATAAGAACTGTCCAGAAATCCTGAGAATTTGTGAGCAAACATTATGTATATTGTTGATATAATACCTAATATCATTTAGGTATTATGGATATTTATTGCATAGTATTATGGTGTTTATTGCACAACATTACTGTGATAATAGCTAACTGATACAAGATACCAAACATGTACAAAATAACCAGTTCCAGAAAGCTCCCAATAGAACAAATACTCATAAAATTTAAAATCCAAAATTTAGCGTTTTTAAAGTAAAAAAAAAAAAAAAAAAGGTTGTGTTAGATGCACAGTTGTTTCAAAGAAATAATAACTAATTTTGGATCAGCAATCCTTATTTGATTACCTGCTTTGGCTGTGAAACAACTATTAGCTTAGAAACATTCTTTATCTTTTCAGGAATTAAATGTCCTTACCTGTAAAATGAGGTTAACAATAACCACCTTTCAATCTAACTTAAACTCGTGCTATCAGAATCCAATTAGATGACATCTGCAAATTTGTTTTATAAGCTGAAAATCATCACAGTAAACACAAATGTAGCAGTAACTGTGATGTAGTCAGCAAGTAACAGACTTGGAGTCAGAAACTGTGGGTTAAGACAGAGCTCTGCTATCAACTAGCTGTATAAATTTGAGAAATTTACTCAGACACTCTGATCCTCAATATTTTAATTTATAAAGTGTATAACATACTAAGTTATCAGGATAATTGACAGTTAAAAGTGTGAATACTTAATAATATCTTAATAAATATTTAATAATTATTATGACTATTAAGTTCCAGAAATCGCTCAAAGGAATAAGCAAAAGAGATACTGGGTAAGAGAAAAGGTTGGATGATGACACACCAAAAATAGTCAGCTATTTCTTAACATATGCTGAAACTAGGGACATTACAGCTCTGAAGAGCCTTCCCTTCCTTTGGCTTATAGTTTGTTTGCCCTTAGTTAAGTAGTAAATTGTAGGTGCAGCAGCTATTTGCTAGAGAAGCTTATATTGAATAATGTTAAAGAACACAGTTTTTAAATCACAAAATGACTGCTTCTTCAAAAGTATCGACTTTTCTTACATACATAAATGTGTTATTTTATTTTTAGTATGCTAGAATGAGGAAAGCCTTTCTGAGTTTGATACAAATCATAGAAGACCTAAAGAAAAGAATGAATTTTATTGTTACTGAAGAAATTGTAAAGAGAGAAAACAATGTAAAAAATGTCAAAAGACAAAAGGAAAACTGGGTAAAATATCTGCAATATAATAAAGGATTAAATTATTTGATACATATGAGCTCCTACAAATTGACAAGAAAAAATACATGAATAACGGGGCAAAGGGTATTAAAAAGAAAATTCAAAGAAAGGAAAATATAAACAACTTTGAAATTTTAAAAAGTATTCAATTTCTGTCATAAAATGATAAATGGATTTTAAAACTATGAAAATATTTGATAAGACACTGTTTTGATTAAACTGTAGACAAAAGGCACTCTGGTATAGTGATAACAAAAGTATAACCCCTAAGTAGCGTCACTGTGCAATATTCCATCAAAAGTTTATATATATATTACACTATTTGATCAAGTAAGTCCATTTGTAAAGGTAGAGTTGTACATATGATAATTTGCAGATGAAGATGGAAATCCTTTGCAATATCATTTCTCGTAGCAAAAGATTAAGCAACATTAATATTCCTCAATAGATGGCTGCATAAATAATGTATGACAGTCACAGAGTGTTATATTATAAGGCCACATAAATGTGATTAATATGCATGTGCTGATGTGGAATAACTTCCAATATTTTGTAAGTTGAAAACAGCAAGATGTGAACCGTGTGCATAATATGCTACCATTTAAGTTAAAAAATAAAAGATTTTTCTAGACCTATGTGATGGTAAATCACAGAATACATCTTAAAAGATTAATGAAGGAATGCTGTTACTTCTGCCATGGGAACTGGTGATGAGTTCAGGAGTGGGAAGAAAACTAAGTTTTACTTTATTCTGCATAGGTTCATTTTTTTTTTAGCATTTGCATATATTTCCTATATAAATTAATTAGTTTTCTGAATGAAATTTTAAACTAGTAATAGAAGAAATTTCATATCACCTTCTAAGAAATACTCATAAATAAAACAAGAATTGTTTGGGCATGACATATATGCTGAGCATGGTAATTCAGCATAACAAATACTGTAAAACATGCTTTCCCTTCAGGAGAATTCATATTTAAGAGATCGTTTATTGCTCTTACTTTCATGCTCTATTTGAGAAAGTATATTCTCTTGAACCAAAAATTATTGCCTTCTCTGTTACAACTGAGTAGAAAGAAATTTTATAATAGAAGAGCTGGATTCTACTCTTGCCTCTGCTAACAATAAAAGGCCATCACGAAAACTGCATAGGTCTAGCTGTCTTGATTTTTTAAATAAATAATTTTGGTGATGTGTTTGTTCTAAAATTTTATTTGTGAATAGTCATAAAATATTAATTGCCTTATTAATAAATTAACATTAATATTAGCCAAAAGAAACTTCAAAGCAAACAGCTTTCATAGAAATAAAAAGGCTCACTATTATATGATAATATGAACAGTTTGACAGATAAAATATAACTCTTAAAATAGTATATGCCCAGGGCTTCCCTGATGGCGCAATGGTTGAGAGTCCGCCTGCCAATGCAGGGGACACGGGTTCGTGCCCCGTTCCGGGAGGATCCCACATGCCGCGGAGCAGCTGGGCCCGTGAGCCATGGCCGCTGAGCCTGCGCATCTGGAGCCTGTGTTCCGCAATGGGAGAGGCCACAACAGTGAGAGGCCCGCGTACCGCAAAAAACAAACAAAAATAGTATATGCTCGATAATAGATTAAAAAATATATATAAAGCAAAACTTGACATAATTAAATGGAGAAATTAATAAATCCATGATTATACTGTGTGAGTTTCAACCTTAACCCATTCAAACTGATAGAAAAAAATATCAGTTTGATTAAAATGTAGACAAAAGGCACTCTGGTATAGTGATAACAAAAGTATAACCCCTAAGTAGCATCACTGTGCAATATTCCATCAAAAGTTTATATATATATTACACTATTTGATCAAGTAAGTCCATTTGTAAAGGTAGAGTTGTACATATGATAATTTGCAGATGAAGATGGAAATCCTTTGCAATATCATTTCTCGTAGCAAAAGATTAAGCAACATTAATATTCCTCAATAGATGGCTGCATAAATAATGTATGATTTATAACAAATTTATAATTTGTTATAAATTATAAATTTATAATTTATAATTAATATATAATTTATAATTAATAATTATAATTAATAATTTATAATTAACAAAAATATAAATTTTGTTAATTTATAACAAATATAATGAGAACCACAAAATAAACACAAAACTCAACACACAGGAAATATATAGAAATTGGTGCCATCAAAATAGAAGGCATATTCTAAGTACACATGAAACATTTAACAAAATAATCATGTTCTAGTCCACAAAGTAAGTCTCAAGAGATAGCAAAGAATCAAACTAATAATGAACACATGCTCTGAGCACAAAGAAATGAAACTAAAAATCAACAATAAAGACTGCTAAGCTCCTCATATGCTTTAAACTAAAAATAATTACTAAACAATTTCTTGACTAACAGGACCTCAAATAGGGAATTCAGAAATAGAGATATTATGGCATCAAATGTGTAGATTAAAAACCATGAGACAATTAAAAATTAATGATATAGAGAATAATCTCTAAATGGTGGAGTAAGGACTTCCAAAAATTTTCTCCTCTATAAAAACAATGAGAATACTAGCAAAATGGTCAAAATTATCTTTCTTCTAAACTCTAGAAATTAACCAAATTCTAGTAACAATCCAGTGAGTGTTTATTAAGAAAAAATGCTGAATATCATTGAGAACAGCAAACTTTGTAGCATTTTAACATGCATCAATCCCAGTTACTCAGCCATTAAAAAGAATGAGATAGGGCTTCCCTGGTGGCACAGTGGTTAAGAATCCGCCTGGCAATGCAGGGTACACGGGTTCGAGCCCTGGTCTGAGAAGATCCCACATGCAGCGGAGCAACTAAGTCCACGCGCCACAACTACTGAGCCTGTGCTCTGGAGCCCATGAACAACAACTACTGAGCCTGTGCGCCACAACTACTGAAGCCCACGCGCCTAGAACCCGTGCTCTGCAACAAGAGAAGCCACCGCACTGAGAAGCCCACGCATTGCAACAAAGAGTAGACCCCACTCACTGCAACCAGAGAAAGCCCGCACGCAGCAACGAAGACCCAACGCAGCCAAAAATAAATAAATAAAATAAATTCATTAAAAAAAAAAAATGAAATACTGCTATTTGCAGCAACATGGATGGACCTGGAGATTATCATACTAAGTGAAATAAGTCAGACAGAGAAAGACAAATATCATATGATATGTTTACATGCAGAATCTAAAAAAAAATGATACAAATGAACTTATTTACAAAACAGAAACAGACACACAGACTTAGAGAATGAACTTATAATTACCAGAGGGTAAGGG
Source organism: Tursiops truncatus (assembly GCF_011762595.2). Taxonomy (NCBI): domain Eukaryota; kingdom Metazoa; phylum Chordata; class Mammalia; order Artiodactyla; family Delphinidae; genus Tursiops; species Tursiops truncatus. Next base: position 88,577,703 of record NC_047040.1, on the reverse strand, counting down.
CTGGGGGGGGAGGGATTGACTGGGAGGTTGGGATTGACCTATACACATTGCTATATTTAAAATACATAACCAACAAGGAGCTACTGTATAGCACAGGGAACTCTGCTCAATATTCTGTAAAATAACCTAAATGGGAAAAGAACTTGACAAAGAATAGAAACATGTGTATGTATAACTGAATCACTTTGTTATACACCTGAAACTAACACAATACTGTTAATCAACTATGCTCCAATATAAAATAAATATTAAAAAATAAATTAATATAAAAAACCAAACACGCACCAATCATGTCTCCCTTTCCCCAGCTTTGTGGCAGCCTTGGACACAGACAGCCCAGAAACCACCGGAGGGGATAGATGGGTTTTGGAGCTCCCCCAAAAGCCCAATCTCCAGGGAATTGTTCAATGGGGAAAGAAGAGTGTTTTCAAGAAATTGTGCTGGGGCTTCCCTGGTGGCGCAGTGGTTGAGAGTCCACCTGCCGATGCAGGGGACACGGGTTCGTGTCCCAGTCTGGGAAGATCCCACATGCTGCAGAGCGGCTAGGCCCGTGAGCCATGGCCGCTGAGCCTGCGCGTCCGGAGCCTGTACTCCGCAATGGGAGAGGCCACAACAGTGAGAGGCCCGCGTACCGCCAAAAAAAAAAAGAAAGAAAGAAATTGTGCTGGATTTCCACATGCAAAAGAAAGAAGATCAAACTTCACATCATATATAAAAATTAACTCAAAATGTAATGTAGACCTAAATGTAAGAGCTAAAACTGTACAACTATTAGAAGAATACATAGGAGTATATCTTAATGACCTTAGATTAGGCAATGGTTTCTCAGCTATGACAGTAAAACACAAGCAACAAAAGAAAAATAACAAGTGAACTTCATCCAAAAAAAAAAAAAAAAAAGAACTTTTGAGCTTCAAAGGACAACATCAAGAAAGTGAAAAGGTGAAAAAACCTACAAAATGGGACAAATTATTTCCAAAGCACATATCTGATTAGGGACTTGTATCTAGAATATGTAAAGGACAATTATGACTCAAAACTAAAAAGATAAATAACCCAGTTTAAAACTGGGCAAAGGTCTTGAACAGGCATGTTGTCCAGGAAGATACACAAATGACCAATAAGCACAAGAAAAGATGCTCAACGTTGTTAGTCATAAGGGAAAAAAGTCAAGCACAATGAGATACCACTTTGCACCCACTAGGATGACTATAATAAAAAAAAGATGGACAGTAAAAACTGATGGAAATTGACTGCGTAGAAACTGAAGCCCTCGTGCATTGCTGATGGGGTTTTAAAATGAAGTAGCCACTCTGGAAAACAGTTTGGCAGTTTCTGAAAACGTTAAATATTGAGTCACCATATGACCCAGCAATTCCATTCTTAGTTTTCACCCAAGAGCAATGAAATGCATGTCCACACAAAAGCTTGTACATAAATATTCACAGCAGAATTACTCAAAATAAGCAAAAATTGGAAACAATCCAAATGTCCATCAATTGATAAATGGATAAACAAAATGTGGTATATCAATACAAGAGATTTTTATTCTACAATAAAAGGAAATAAAGTACTGATGTATGCTAAAACATGGTTGAACATTGAAAACATTATGACAAGTGAAAGAAGTCAGTCAGAAAAGACCACATACTCTACGATTCCATTTTTATAAAATGTCCAGAATAGGTAAATCTATAGAGACAGAAAATAAATTAGTGGTTGTCAGGCCTGGGGTAGGGGTTGATGGGAAGTGACTTTTAATGCCTGTGGGGTTTGTTGAGAGGGTGATTAAAATATAATAATATTAGATAGCAGTAGTGGTTGTATCGTTCTCTAAATATACTATAAACCACTGAAGTGTATACCTCAATGTATCTGTTATAAGAAAAAAGAAATATGGTAATAAGTGTGGAAATTTATAAAGAGTAAAAAACTGTACATATACTATTTTTAGTTCACTGTTAACTAAAAATCATATATTTTTTTTTACCTCATTCAGATAATCTGTATAACTATCCTCAGCTCTGAAAACTTTTCCATCTATATAAGGAAAAACAATGTAACATTCTGACAATTTAATGTTTTCCTTCTCTGTGTATTTGTGCTAGTTAAATAATGTTGAGAATTCATCCATTAAAAATTAACATCTTACTTAAACTCAATAATTCAGAAAATATAAAAAGAATTAACGCAAAGAAATTAGAAAAAATAACTACAGCAACTGATAAGATAGAGAAAAATAGATTATCAAAAAAACCCAAAGTCATTTGTTTGAAAGATTAATAAAGTATAGATAAACCTATGGCAGGACCAATACATATACAGGTAGATATACATATATATATACAATATATGTACAAATTAACAATAGAAGGAATGAAAGTAGGAAATAATTAAGAATATATAAAATAAAAAGATAGATACTTTAATAATATATGAAAATAGGTAAAAATAAGACTTTTTCTGGAGAAATGTTACCAAAATTTCATATATTTCACAATTTTCATATATTTCAAAAGAACTATCAAATAATTTGATTCAACCTCCACTCTGAAAAAAGCACAGGTGTAAGGGACAGAAATAAGCTTATAAAAGAGACTGTTCAAAGGCATCGTGGGAATCTGAGAGCACACAGTACATAGAGATGGCCTGGATCTTTGGAATGGCTTGTAAAAGCTCTTGCTTTGGAGTCAGGAGGAATGAAGCGCAAAAGCTCTTCTCTAACATCTCTTTACCACAAGGCTCTGGGCAAATGAAGTAACCTTCTGTGTCTCAGTTTCCATAGGTATAAAATCAGAGAATTAATAATATCTCATTGGCTTCTTGTGAGTTATAAATAAATTACCTATGACATTTTAGATGCTTGATAAATGATAGCTATCAGTAATATTATAATTAAATTTAAGAAATTATTTATATGGAGTTTGGGATTAACATATACACACTACCATATAGAAAATAGATAACCAACAAGGACCTACTATTGTATAAAACAGATAACCACAGTGAACTATACTTAATATTTTGTAATAACCTATAAGGGAAACAAATCTGAAAGGCATATATATACATATATAAAACCGAATCACTTGGTTGTGCACCTGAAACTAACACAACATTGTAAATCAACTACACTTCAATAAAAAATAAATAAAAATAGAAAGAAAAACCAGAAAGGAGAAAAAGAAATGATTCATAGAGGTGGGAGTTTTGAATAGAGTATAGGATTCAGATTTCCAGAGAGAATGTAGAAAATACTGTCATACTGAAAAGTCATAGATGGCAATGAGCAGCGTACATGAAGGAGGTAGTAAAATGAAGTCATATATGTGAAAGTACTTTACATTCTTGGCCATGATGCATTTATTATCATTACTCATGACAAAACCATAAATAATGTGCGTGGAGTGGAAACCCACAGTGGAAGACAATGAAACATCAGATTGGAGAGATTAAATGAACAAAAATGAAGAATGCCCTTAATGTCAGGCTGAGGATATGAGGTTCTTTTCATAAATAATGAATAGTTACTTTTAAAATCATGAATGGAGACTGATATGTAAAACTCTCACTTTATTAAGATAAATAAAGGAATGGATGGCCAGATTGTAAACCACCACAGCTTCACTGCCCTGATCTCTTCACCTTTATCTTCCATTATTCCCCAAGGTAGCCCGTCTGCTTAACATCACTTTATTCTTTACTATATGTCTGAGCTCTTTTCATCAATTCTCATCTTCCAGATCTAGATTACCCTCTCCCTTTTCAATAAAAATATTATATTCCTTCAACTTTTTGATATTTTACTTCTCACAAACTGTAGAAACAAGAGGATGATAAAAAATAGGCTGGAAAGAAGACTGCCATGATCATTACAACTGCCTGGACTGTGCTGTGGCACAGATGCTTTTTTTTTAGAATTAAATTTGGGTGCAATAAAAAAATTTGTTTAAATAAATAAAAAATGGAGTAAATGGAGCTCCAAATCAACTATAACTCATTACAAAAATATAAAGTAAATGGGGTTCCAAAAAATAAAATAAGTTTGGGTGATGGACACAGTGTACTGCTAGGTGATCATTATGTTTACCCAGTTTTGTATTTACATCCATGATCTCTTTCTTTAAAAAGATATGTTTTAAAATAAATACATTTATAAAAAAATCTTTTAAAAAACGAGCGATTAAGAACAAAGAAATACATTGGTGGGTAAATCTAACCTAATTCAGGCTAAAAGAAAATAAAAGGGAGATGCTACAATGTTCTTTCCAATGTTACTAGAAATATGCTGCAAATTTGTAAGTAGGCTACTACTAAACAGCAAAGAAACCAGAGATAGAAAAGAAATGCAGTCAGTAGCAATAGTCTGGGTTTTCATAAGTAAAAAGAAAATACTTCAGAGAAAGGTGATTAATAAATTATGTATTAAAGAGGGAACATGTAAGGCACTGATAAAATAAAGTATCCAGGTACCCAAGAGAAGTGAGATTTATTTTTATTAAATAAAAAAAAAGATTATAAAAATAGCATTTTGAAAATAATTATAGTTAACTAATAAGATGTTAAAAGTGAACTTAGAGAAAATAGAGTAATCTCAGCAATTCAGCCAATGGCAGAGTGTAAAGAATTTAGGAAGGGATGATTAGAAAGAAATAAGAGAATATGAGACAACTACAGAGGAAAATTCAGGAGGAAAAAAATGGGCGAGTCATGCTTCTAATTTGTGGCATAAAGAGTACTATTACTTTTTATTTTTAAAATGTCAAGAAGAATAAGCACAGATATTGCATTCAATGAAGAGAACACATTTTAAAAGGAAGCACTCAGCTTAAGAATGATGGGGAAAAAGAACAAAAGAAGAACAAGAAAAAAGAAATTTTACTTTTAAAGTCCAATAATCAGTAGTCAATTCATTTTTATTGAACTATGAATCTGCTGTAGGTTTTTCAAAAAGAAATGATATGAATAAAACACAGAATAAATTTGTTTTATGTATGAAAATTGGTTTAAATCAAAAATAAGTTTTAATACCTAACAAAACCTCTATTATCTGTAACAATATAAATGCTAAAAATGGTATTTAATACACTGTATGTTGAGGAAGGGATAAATTACCAGCAGGTTAAAGTTTCCATGTAAGAAAAGCTCGGTACTAACTTTAAAAGGTAAAATATACTTTTGCTTCTCTGTCAAATTATAAACAAAGCCAGGTGTGAAATACAGCAATCTTAACAGTGAGAAATGATATGGTACTACTAGAGTTTCTTTCTAAGCTGAGGGTAGAAGGGGTCAATTCCATTAGAAGAATTATCTTTGCACCTGGTAAATTATATTCAAATGTTGAATTGTTCTAATATTCAGCTTGAGTTGTGATTGATTTCACAGAGTACAAAGCCACTATAATAAGTCAATCATTTTGTCATCTGTATCCAAAAACCAGACCTAGAGCCAATTCTCATGTAAAACATGATTATAAATATATCTGAGGTCAAAGTTTGATCTATCATTTTCCTACTCCGAACATGTATATGAAATGGCTATTTTTATTACAACAAACTGCTATTTTTTTTCAGCTTCTCATGCCAATTACATTGTGCAAGAATTTTGAAGGAGAAAGAGTTAGATAAATGTTTTGTGAAACTTATGCCTCTAGGACTCAAATTTTAACAGCTAGGAAAAAACAACTACAAGACAACATTTGAAATAAAATAAGAAAATAATTTAACATTCCCTGAAAAAAATCATGTTTTTAATTGCATATTATTTTATTGGATACTATGTAAAACACAAGAGAAAAATCTATAACTTGATTTCTGACTTCAAGATGCTTATTACTTTATTGGAGAAGTAAAGAGCAAAGGAAGAAGATAGAAATTAAAAAAGCAAATTAAAAATGTGACCACATATTTTCTTGGACAAATTCTAGATATAGAAAGGAGAAATAAGTGGAGAGCAAGAATATTTGGAAGAAGACTCTATTAAAGAAGAAAGATTTGACCTAGTAGGTTTTAAAAAATATCCAGGATTTTTAGAGACAAACAGGGAAAGTACAATATAAGCAGAAGAAACAAAATGAAAAAAGTTTATGATGTATGGGTTCTTAGGAGCCTGATGAAGCCCAGGTACTCCTAATCAGAAATTTTTAAAGACTACAAAAACAGTAAGAAAAAAGTAAAAAAAAAAAAAAAAAAAAATCAAATATATTCAAACACAATTATCAAAATTCAAAAAAACCCAATTTTTGATGGAGTAATATATGTACTTTTTAAAATTAATGCATTCAATAACAAGATTGAGCAGTGGGTCTAATGACTCCCATTATTGAAGTAGCAGTGGTTTTCAAAGCCTGAACATAAGTGATATTTTGCGATATTAGCAACAACTTTAACATGATATGAATATGCCTATCACTTCTATTGGAAACACAGTCATAGTTGCTGCTAAGAACTGGTCTGTGGTATACATTCACAGCTGAAAGAAATGTTAACCTTCAGTGAGAGATTAAAGAAAATAAAGGTGTAAAATTTTCCCTAACAAACTTCATGGACCCCTTCAATTTTATCCATGGACCTGTAAGTGTCCTGTGACTCAAATTAAGAATCTGGAGAAGACAGTGGGAAGCCACCATTCATTAAGCACCTAATGGGTATAGGGCACAGCAAAAAGTGCTTCATGTTATTCTTACAGCATGTTTTTGTAATGGGAATTGATATTTGAAAGATGAGAAAACTAAGGCGCAAGGAGTTTTAGGTAACCTGCCTGCAGCCACATACATAATGAATGCCATTTATAGGATTAGAGTTCAAATTTCAGATTCCATAGCCTTTGTTTGCTTTTCCTACTGTGGAATATGATCTAGAGAATCAGCAGAATGTCTTAAATGGGCAATCAGAAGATGAACACAGCCAGAGCAAGGAGTTGTTTTCAAGAGTAGTAGAAATACAGTTGGAAGTGTGGGACAGGGCCAGTCTTTGGAGGGTTCTAAACATTCAAAGAGAAATAAAAGTAAATGCTTTGGAGCATACAAAAATAAGCACGTAGGGAGGAAGATGACAAAAACAGTTACTTAAGGAAAAGATAATCAGATGGGCTGTAATGGTAAAGGATTATTGTAATATTTTCTGTCCAGAAGATTTTGAAGTAGGTCTAATATGACACATTATACTTAAATGCCTTTTCTAAAATAGTTGTACCCATTATTGATTTTCTGAGGTGTTTTTGCATTTTTTCTCAATATCTATTCTTAAATATAGCAAGATACACAACACACATATCACTTGCTATTCTTAAATATAGCAAAACACACATCTACTTACTGACACTTGTGCAACTTTCACCATCCACATCCAGCTTCCACCCTTCATAACATGAGCACTTGACTGTGTGCTTGTGTTGCTCACACACTTGACTGCACTTCAGATGGTTGCTGCAATAATCTACAATTTCACACGTTTTATTGTCTCTGCTGAGTTGAAGTCCTTCAGGGCAAGAACAGACAATTCCTCTTCCAGGAACAACAGAACAGTGGTTGCTACAGCCTCCATTGTTCAGTGAACATTCATCTATAAAAGGAGAGGAACAGATTATAGGGCATCATCAATTGTTTTGCTCAATTAAATACTAATCACTGAACTCAATTCTCTAAGGCTGGAATTAGAGAAAGGATATTATAAATGAATGGAGAAAGCACTCTTTAGATTTTTGTCCCAGAAGTTGGGGTAGAAATGATGAAAGAATTCATCTGATGACCAAATAGAGTTCTATATGACAGAAATTGGGAATGGAAGATTTTCATTTCTATAAATCTTTGGAGTACACTTTGTTTTACTCCATAGAAGTAAAGTGAGTTCAATGTTTCCATTATTACTGGAAAGATTATGCTGAGCCTTTTAGCAGTTATGCAAAATCAGTTTTTGAGGGCTTCCAAAAGGGACTCACATACACTGGTGATCTGAAAATCTGACTTATCTCAGTGTTTATAAATAAACAGGCATACACATACACATGTATGTATTATATCTATATATCTTTTTCTACACCTATAGTGTGATTTATAATAATAATCCAGAATGGATTAGTTTGTCCTTTACTGGCTACAGATATTTATTTATTTACTTTTATTTTCTTAGATATTTATTTTTAAATTAGGTAAATTATACATTGTACTTCATATATTGGTTATTATTATTAATTCAATGAGGCCATGGAAACATAATAAATAATACACCAAAATACTTGACCTGGCATTTTGGCTGAAATAATCAGCAAGTAGACTGTTGTATAAAGAAAGAGAACTTCTCTTTCAGGGCACTTATAGTTTATAATCACACATTAGATATATTTATTTATCATTCTATTTCATCACAAGATTGTAGGATCCATGAGGGTATGCAAAATATTCATTCTGTTTACCATGTATATCCCACAGCTAGCATAGTGCCTAGCATAGAGTAAGCAGTTAAAAATATTTGTTGAATAACAAAATTTAACAAAATCATCCAAAAGCACACAACTGCCCCTAAATTGAGCTAGTATTTGTCCAACTGGGAAATTTCAAGATGTCATATTTATGCCCTTGACAAAAATAGCAAATAATTGTTTTCGCAACCATGATATTACCTATTATTATATACTATTAGGTGCATAGTAACAAGGCCAAAAGAAGCGTTGTCTTTCTCTACTTTAAAAATATGTTTGAGTAGTTTTCAAAGATTGTTCAGTTAGGTGTGTTTTGAGACATACTGAAAAGGAATGTTGTTCAATGATTGGCGAATTGCAATAATAATTACTTATATACCTCTAATATTTCCTGTTCTCTATGGAAATTCATCCAGCTCAAAAAATTGGACTGGAATGTAAGACTTTCAAAAATATTCTCTACACATTTTAAACTTCTGTATGGGTCAACTCTTCTTCACATTTGTCACCATAAAAGAAGTTACAGTAATAAGAAAAGAAAAATGATTACATTAATTGTTTTCTCTAAGAATTCAAGTTTGGCATTATTTTAGAAGAAAAAAAACATAGATTCATTTCTTGGTTCCTTCAAATATGTCTGTTCACCTGTAATCATAATCATTTCAAAACAGCAGTCGTTTCAAAGTCTTTGCCCCATTTTGTTCCATTGACATTCTTTTTCAAGAGAATTACTGTAAAGAAATGTCATCATACACAGCGGGTGAAAAAAATTGGTACAATGCTTTTAGCTTATTTCAAGTACGACTGTTCTCTCAGCATTCAAATGTCTCTTTCTGACACTACCTGTGGAATTAAATCCTAGATTTAAGGATAAACAAAATTCACGTTGAAACTCTACAACTTAATATATAAATTTAATGGCAATATTTGTACGGCTAGCCCCTTGTCAATTTTCCCTTAACCCTAAACCTATCATTAAATCCTGCAGCTTCTTTTTAAATTTTTTGCTACCCGACAAAGACTCTCTCATTGACCAAGCTTTAGTCAAGCACCTCTGAACCCTCAGTCTTGGCTGATAAAACTGCAGACTCTCAGCACAAACAATTTCATTGTCTAATCCTCTCCCCAACACCCTCTTCCCAAGCCAATAAGAGACTTAGACAAACACTAGCACAGTTTTTAACAGCTCATGGCAGCATCCCTAAAATGACCTCAGCCCTCCTTAAAGTGTCTTCCTGAGAAAGCTCTATGATTCAATGATGCTGCAGAAATTTACTATTGTTTTCCCCCAAACCTGATGATAGGAAGATAGGGCCCTGAGCCCCATCTCAGAGCAGTTACTTTAGAAAGCTTGCAAGATAAATCCTTTCTCTGTACCTTTGAGATGTCAATCATCTACCACTCAGAACTGTTCCTCCCAACCCCAGGATCTGAAAGCCATCTTTTTGAAATGCAAACATTTAAGGAGATAACACTCTCTCACCCTTACTCCCAACCCTGTGGGTAGCTTGCTCTGACTTGTACCACTGCCTCCAGTCATAAAGATACGAGAAGTTTGTCTCTTCTCTGGGATGAGCACCAATTAACAAACCCAGATGGCCTAGTCACATGGGCCAATGCCCCATTAACACCCCTTAGTGCCTTTCCCATAGCACATTCCAGCCTTTAAAGAGTTTCTCATCTTTTGTTTTGGTGAAGCTGATTTCAATTAATATTGGATACTCTTCCCTATTGCAATAGTTATTACTGAGTAAATATCACTTTAACTAGTATCCAGTTTTATCTTTGACATACCCTTATAACAAAAATCAACAGTTAACTCCCTTCTTGAATGATTGAAATCTCTTCTTATTTCTTTCTTAAGTGCATATCTCTTTCCTCTTGAAATCACTTAAAATTCCCCCTGAAAAAATAATCTCTCCACCAGGATTCAACTTATCTTCTTGAGCTCTCTCTTTTAAAATTTTATAGACCAGATTTATTTGGAGAAAACAAATAACCTCACTACCCAAACGATGGATGTTTACATCTCAAGACACCTCCCAAATACTGTCTACAGATTACAAGTAATTTTCATATATTTTACATGTATTGAGGAACAGGATATGAATCAATCCCTGTTTTTGTTTCAACGGGGAGTAGGGGATAACAAAACAGCTATTTTAGATACAACTATTTGGAAGGAGTTGACATGAAGAGGGCAAACCCTACATTTTCACCATCTATAGCAAATGGTTTAAAAAACCCTTTCAACTTTGGGTATCTTTCTCTAAAATCCACTCTTTAGTTACAAGCCAATTCATGCCAATTATTTAAAGTTAATTCACTTGGTATATCTTTCATGTCCACCAGGTAAATGATTCATTATGCCCATTGCTGCAGCACTCAAACCAACATCCCCGCCTGGCTGGACAGGGCCTAACCTAGTATTGGTTGGAAAAGGATTTGAAAACAAGAGACCAAAGTGTCATTTCCCTACAGGAACCAATATTGCCGACCATCTACAAACTGACACTACCAAGGTGCACATAAAAGCACCTTTTCAGAGGAAAGAAGAGCCTTCTGCAATTCAGTCAATCCCTTGACCAGTGATTGTTTTTGTTTTTCATTGTTCTAATTCTCCCTCAACTTCACCTGATAAAGGACAGAGTATGTGAGTTCAATATGCCACAGTGCTGCAATCAGTACAAAAATATCTTTTTATCTCCTCTGGTACTTCCACACCTAGCTTTACTGTGACCTTTTCCACTCCCTGTAATCATTTAAAATCTTTGAGCAAGACTTCTTAGCCAATGAGTACAGTAGCTTGATAAGCAAGAACTGATTTTCAATCTTGAAGTAGACAGAGAAATGAATTCAGAAGAAATCCCCTTTTCTCTTTTATTTTCCCAATTTAGGGAGCAGAGAATAGGAAAATAAGGCTGCATTTTCTTATGATTCTCTTCATTTTCTTAATGACTGTATTTTCTCTTCTTCACCTTTTATTTACTTCATTGAACCCAAAGGGTGAAGAAAAGATGGAAAAGCACTAATTTATTTCAAGACCTGTAGTGCATTAAGTATTATTACCATGATTTCCTAATAGATATCATCTCCATTTTTTTTAATAAGGAAACTGACAATTCCAGAAATTAAGCCACCTGCCTAGGTGACTTAATTGAAGTAATTGAAGAATAGAATTCAAACTTGTCAAAATCTCATTTTTTTCTATAATTATACACTTTCAATTTTAAGACTGTTGACAGTTTCCTTCTTTTAGAATTGCTCTTACAAACTTCATGAGCAATTCTCATACATGGTAATGTAAGAGATCTTTCCATCCACCGAACTACTCCACCAGGGAGAACAGGCTGGGAGAAAAAGAAGTGAATACAGATAAACTGTATAAATAAAGTCTGTCATCCTTTATTTGTAATTTTTTGGATTTAATTTTAGGGTTTCTGTTTGTTTAAATGATAGCATCACTGAATGAAGATTGTTGCATTTACTGTTTCAAGGTTGTTTTATAGAATCACAGACAATTTGGAAGAAAGGATGTTTTATTACATAAATTTTAAAAAGAATAATAGTCTTTTTTATATCACTCAGTATGCTATTAATGCTCAATTCAGATCAATATATGATAACTTTAGGCTTAAATGTAGTTGTCTTTCCTATTTCCAATCAGGCAGGTTCATCATTTCCTAAAGTCATTTTCTCACAGCCTCAAGTCAACTCATTATTGTTCTTATCATGCTATAAATCTTCGTCATTACTCTATTGATGTCACCTTCAGTATTATCTAGAAAGCATATTTTTAAAATCTCCTTGCGAAAGCTCTGATCTCCCCACAGAGAAGGAAATATAATTGCTTTATATGTGCTGGTGGCATAAGGAGATGGCTAGTGAAAAGTGATTTTAAAGCTCAAAAGCTATCACACTGAAATCATCATTTTAACTAGATAAAGCATACTAAAGAAAGCTACTGTATGAAAACTAAAAACTTCTGAGAAAATTATATAAAATCAAGTAATATTCTATTGATTTCATTATCCAGTTTCTTCCTTTCCTCTTTTTAAAAAAGGTTTCTGTTGTAATGATCTGAAGTCCTGACAAAATACATTGGGCGGTAGTAAATTTCATCCCATAGTTTAATAATAACAGGAGTCTTCTGTTCTGAGCAACTCACTGACAGAATATAATCAATTCAATTGTGGGAACATCATTGACTATTCAGAGATTTAAATGATGAACGCAGCTGTACAATTGTTAAGTTAGTTGGATCAGGTAGACTTTTCTGCTACATTTTTAGAGATTTCTGATCATATTTAATTTTTTAAATAAATATACAGTGCCTGTAAAATGTAAACAGGATTCAACCCTAAAAGTTACATTTAAAGAAATGACTGGAAGGAATAAATGCTACTATAATAACTATCAGCTAGTGGACTAAAAGTTTCTAGTCTCCAGAAAGAAGCAATGCAGTGAAACGTGCAATACCACAGAGGTCGCCTTCGTCAGACCCATCAGGACAATCCCTTCTCCCATTGCAGAGCTTCTCTGGCTGCAGGCAGACCGAAGTGTCATTAGCACAAGGGTACTTGGGTGGCCCACACAAGAAACTGTCACAGTCATCTTCGTCTGATTGATCTTCGCAATCGATATCTCCATCGCATACCCAGTCTTTGTTGATGCATCTCCCTTAAGAAAATAGCAACAACATGCATTTAATTTTTGCAATTAAGCCACTGGAATAATGAGTAGTCATTGTCTTCAGTCAGAGGCAGAACAAATTGCCATTAGCAAGAAATCTATTTGCTGATAGTTTGACATTTTCATGACAGCATTTGAGTAGTTCTTGTCCTCATTGTAATAGTACTCTTAGTGTTAAAGCCCTGATATTTTCTTTAGTTTCAAGTTATTGCCTTACCCTATTTAAAAAAAAAAATCTGTAACTCATTGAAAGTTTAATTACTTTTAAAAGCAAATTTTATTTATAAGTCCTTTTCAGTGCCCTAAATTTAGATAGGTGCTATCACTGTATTTTGGAGACCTAAAATTAAGCAAATGCTTTATTTTTGAAGGTGAAGATGTCCTTCTATTTACATTTATAACCTTAGCAACTCAACTCCTCACATTCAGACTTATGTACATGCCCTTTCATAGAAGAATGTAAAATGTTACTAAACATTTTAGTAGCTAAGATATATACAGACAAAATTTAGAGAAATATGTTCTTTATTGACTTTGAAAGAAAAAAATAAAGTGATTATTGTTTAGCCAGAATGTTTCAAAAGTAACAATGTGAAATTCCTAGAAAGCAATGGGTATTGACTTTGTAAACTGTTTTTGTTTGTTGCAAATTATTCTTCCTTTCCAGAATATTTGTATTTTTCTTCTAATTAATCATCTTTTCTGAATTATACAATGTTAATGTGTAATGTGAATAAAAAATGTTCCTAAAGATAAATACTGGTTATCGGTTGACTACGCCAACATCTCATAAAATGAGTGGGGCAAATAAAAGGGAAATGGAAAAATGTTAGGTTGTATATGTCCAAGAGTCATTACGTATTTAAATGTCTTCTTCAAACTCAAGGCTACTGAATTTTAAAATATTTAAAATATTTGTGAAAATATGTTTTATTTATAGAAACATATTAATAATTCTCTATGCTACTATATATCAAATAAGAGAAAAACAAATGATCAGTTCCACAGTTAATATAAATAAATTTGATAATATTCAACATTATTTATTGATCAAAATACTCTTAAAATAAAATGAATTATTTTATTCACATAAAATGAACACTTTATTAATGAATTTGAATATAAATGGAGGAACATTATAAAATTTTGCTTTAACATCATAAATAAAACTAATAATGTTATTATTTTATATTGCCTGGAAATATTATGTAATATAATTAGACAATAGAAAGAAATGAGGTATAAAACTAGAAGAGAATATCATTACATGCAGTTAATATAATCACGTAATTATAAATCAATAAAAACTAAATAAGAACTATAAGAAACTAAGAATTTAAAATATATGTAGCTAGTTTCAAAAATTATACAAAAATCAATAGATTTCATATATACAAAGATAATATAGTAGAAGAAAGGGTCAACCAAAAAATCTACCATAAAACAAAGTATTTTGAGTTAAACTACACAAAAACTGTATATAATTTATATGAAAATTTAAAAGTTTATAAAGAAACTCAAAAGAAGCCTGGAATAAAGATATAGTTTGGTTTTAGAGAGGAAGATATATTAAAGGTATTATTTTTCCCCTAATTAATACCATCCCAATAAAATAGTAACAATATTATTGTAATCCCATGAACTTATCCTAAACTTAAGAAAATAAAACTGCAAATATCATGAGGAGTCTTCTAAAAAAAATAGAGGAACACTAATGAGTAGGAACTATATATGCCAGGAATTTAGAAGTGTTTTAAAGTAACATTGGTTAAATTTTTTTCATAACAGGATATCAATAAGCATCAATAATTAAACAGCATAGAGACATGAGAAGTACAGTCATTTATGTACATGGTTTTAATATACAAAAACTGGCAATTCAAAATAGTAGAGAATAAATAATTACAAAATTAATAATGTTAGGATTGTTGATGAGCCACCTGGAGGAAAAAAAAACGCTGAATCTTTACTTGATCCTTACACCAAAAAAAATTATAGACAGATCAAAGAAGTGTTTTAAAATAATAACAATGATAATACACATTCTAGAATAAAATAGCTATTAAAACAAGAACATTACAAACATAGAAAACATAAAGGACAAATTGACAAACTTAAATACTGTCCACACTGAGCAATAAAATCCATCTACAGAGTCAACATAAAGTCAATAAAACAGGAAAAAAAATCATTATATTTGACAAAAAGGGCATATTTCTTTAAAATAGAAAAGCCTCATAAATCAATATGATAAAGATCAATAAACCAATATAAGTGCAAGATTCACAATGAATCAATAATGGCTTACAAACGTAAGATGTTCAAAAAATCTTTCAATTAAAAAAGTAAACAAAAACAGCAATATGATAGCATTTTTTCTCTCACATTGATTAAGATTAAGAAGTTGTATAACACAAAGATAGATTTGACAAGGGTATAAAAAAACAACCCCAGTGTTGAAGGGGCTGCAAATTGGGATAATCTCTCTGTAGGCCAATATTATGAAATCTAGTAAATTAAAAATGTATCAACTCCTCACCACAGCAATTCTAATTTTGGAATTTTTTTCATTGGTATATTTGCCTGATGTGCAAAGATGCATATGCAAGGGTATGTGTTGCTGCTGTGTATATATTAGCAAAAGTCTGTTAACAACTTAAGTCAGCATTGCAAGACTGGTAACATCAATTACAATGCAGCTATACATTGAAATTATACACTTGAGTGAAAAACAATGAGATAATTCTGCATAAATTAAAATAAAACAGTCTTCAAATCATGTTAAAAAAAGGCCTACACCTGAGTTTGCTGTAGGCTTTCCTTTATATTAGAATAGAATTATCTGTTTATCAATATCTGTGACTATATTTCCATACATATGTCAATATAAGCACATGCATAGGCTTGTCTCTACATGAATTCTTTCTGGAGGGTTATGCAGGAAATAATGAAAAATGATTGCTTCTGGCGAGGAAGACAAGGTGCCTGGAGTAGAAGCCAGATGGATTTTTCATTGAATCCTTTTGTGTTATTTTGTTTTCCTTCCACTATATTTCCATGTAACTTTTCAAAAAAAAATACTAGCTCATTTTAAAATGATAAAGGTGAAACATATACACATATGCCACAAAGTCAGATAGTTTCTACAAATACAGGGGTTACTCTGTGCCTTATACTTTCCTAGAGAGTTTAAGTAGTATAAGAAAGTCCTAAGACCCGTTCCCTGTCACCAAGGAGTTTATAATCTAGTTAGCAAGACAAGATCAATGCATAATACATATTTGTAGTCTAAAATATGACATCCTGTACTTAAGTATTAAATTGTATGGGATCATCTGCAAGTATAATAGAATGAAGGGAGAATTCAAGAATAATATAGTAATTTCCATTTTTAGTTTGTAAATCAAGATGCAGCTTACATTTTCCTCATACACACCCCATAATGACATTCTTAACCACTGACTCCAGAATGACCCTAAAATTGTTTCAACAAACCCATCCATAAATCACTATCAATCTTCTAGACTCAGAGTAGCAGTAAAGCCTATTTGCCACCCCTGATCTAAATGCTGCCTGGAAAAGGTAAAGAAAAATCTTATGCAAATGACTAATAACTTAGATTATGTTACCAGAGATATGAATAAATATGAATACGTAGCTTAGATAAAATGTACAAATTTCAATAGCTCTCTCCTCCCACTGATTTTGCAGGGGATGTTTGAAACTTAATTGCTTTTCCCTTTCTTGTTTGGTTTTAATTTTTATAAAAATGTAGATAAGAGAGTGCACCAGGTATGATAAGTTTAGTTAAATTTCTATTTCATACCCATTAATTGAATAAAACCCAAAAGCAAATTACCTTAGTAAATATGCTTAAAGAGTGTTGATTTTTACTTGATTTGTATCAAGACAAATACTTACATAGTGAAATCACTGGACATAACATAGTAAAAAGTAAAGTATTACAACTTCCCTTGTTTAAGCTCCTTCCTTTATTTATATATAAGAAAGTTGAAACTCAGGTCAAATTAGTATTTTTAAAACAAAATAAAGATTAATAATTCTAAAATGTGTTACAGAAATTATACACATCCAATATCTAAAAACACAAAATCTTTAAAAATAACTTTTAAAAAGATTGTGCACAAATAAGTTCAAATAACCAAGTAAACCAAGTTCAAATTGTCTCTACTAATTCTTCTTTAAAGAGATATCACAGGTTAAAAAAATATTTGGTGTTTATTATCAAGTTGAGTTCTACATAATATTTTCTGATTTATTTATGAAGATGTTTTCAACTTGATTCTTACTATGTGTGCAAGACACACTCTTCTGGGAATTGTAGTTTTGTCCTTTGAGCAAAGAGAATAAGAACGGCCAAGCAACAGCAGCAACAAAAAACAGAAATAGCAAAAATCAGCATGTTGGTATCATGGCAGTTACTACAATCACACACACACACATACACACACACTCTCTCTCTCTCTCTCTCATACACACACTCACGACTTTGTAAGGACTATTTTGATTTGTGTAACCTTGAAATATACAGTTTAGGTCTAAAGTCAGTAGAAAGTCAACAGCTATCGGAAAACGAAGAGGTCCTATGAATTCCTAGAAAATGTGCTTTCCTCAAATAAACTTATATGATCGCTTCCAAAGTTCCTTTTCTCTCTGTTAAACTGTTTTGGCTATTTTTAAAAAATAGATTTATTAATTTGTGAACTCCTTGACTGTCTTTTGTCTTTATGAAAGACAACACGCTACAAGAGGACAATTTCTGTCCTGGGATATGACTGGCAGTTAATATCAAGAATATGGGTATGAAGAAAAGTGAATCTTAGAAAAAATCCAAAGGGATTTACTTAATAATATGATGTTTTTGAATATTGGTTTTTGAAATACAATGTCTTTTAATTTGTATACTACTAACCTTTAATCCCACATACATATTTATTTCTCTAACAGTGTTTGGCTTTGATTCAATTCAGCAAATATTTATTGAGTATTTTGTACCTGTCTAGCTACTGAACACTGTAGGAAAACTGGAAAGACAAATTCCTGACCTTGTGGAGGAATAAGTCGAGTAGTGACAAACGTTCTATAAAAAAAGGATGAGATAAAAAAAAAGCCTTATAACAATTACAGAGTGCTACGGAATTTCAAGAAGCTAGAAAAGATGTATGATTGAAAGGCTGAGGAAGAGAAAGCTTTACTAAGATGTTATTCGGAAAGGGGTTTTGAAGAGTGGCAGTGAATAGTAGATACGGACACAAGAAAAAAGGCATTTCATCCAAACAGCTGTCTTATCTGTATAGTCTTAACATTCAAATACATACCCTCTGCAAAAGCAAATAAAAGGAAAGAGAGAGAGAACAATTTAATAGTATGGTACTTTACTGCTGCTACTCAGTGGGAATGTGTCAGGGCATAGATGGTGAAAGTAAATCAACTCTCCCTTAATTTGGTCCCTCTTCCATTTCTGAGTGAATGCACTATAAAATTATATTTTGTACATTTATTCTTTGTTTTATGCTAAATATTTTCTTAATGATACAGCTTTATGTACAAATTTTCATCAAAACTGTATATACAGAACCATGTATACTGAGTTTTGTGGATGATTTTCAATGGTAATTTTGAACATAGGCAGTTTTAACTTTATTTGTTGAATCTAACCCACATATAAGATGCAATTCCTATATAAATGCATAGACAGAGCAAGGGTGGGACTTGCTCCAGAGGCAGCAATAAAGCAGTTTGGGACTACAGTTCATGAAATGTTGATTGCTAATTCAAGAGTGTCTCCTAATCTTACAGTGGAGAACCACTGAAAGATTTTGAGAAAGTCTGTGATCAGGTCCCAGCTTACGAAGTAAGGGGAACCTAAAAACACGTGTAGAATGGATTGAAGATAATAATTGTCAGGGATAAAAATAGTAGACGACACAAAGGTCTGAGTGAGATACAATACAGACTTAACCTTAAGCTCTGATGTGTGAATGGAAAGAACAGAATGAGTGCTGTTAAGAGAAACTGTAGAGGTAGCATCAGTAGGACCTGGAAAATTATTACACGCTGGAAGTGTCAAAAGGTAGTTTCTGCTTTAAATTTAAATGTTTAGGAGAATGAAGATGTTTCTAACAGAAATAGAGGAGAGAGGAAGAATTTCTGGCTTTGGAGAGAAACTGGGATGTTGAGCATAGCAATGGAAAAAATGGGTTTGAAGCGTGGGGTTCAACATCAGTGACAGAAATTTGGGAGGCATTTACCTGGAGGTGATGGTTGAAACTTTGGGAACATAAGAATTTGCTATGGACACCTTACAGAAAGATGAGAGGAGTAAAACAGAAATTAAGAGAAAAATCTGTGCAATGTCTGAGATGGATTATGTATTCAAAAGATATTTTTAAATTAAATATAAAGGATAGGCAAAGGGAAAAGGAGCAAGGGAAGGTGAAATAAAAATAGAAATGTAAATGCTGAGTGGAAAGAGGACAATTCAATATGAGATTTCATAAGGAAAATTTCAAGGAAAGGATATGTATTGGAGAGAAAGGTCAAGTATTGCAGAGAAAGAAGTCACTATACAGTAGTAACAGTCAAAGGTATTGTTGATTAAGTTCATACTATGTTCTAGGCACTTTTTGTACAGTCTATTGGTTATCATTATTAATATCTCTATTTTACAGATCAGAAAACTGCACCTTAGAGAGGTTTGGTAATCTATGCAAACTCACGTAGTTACTGAATGGCAGAGGAGGACTCAAGATTGAGAAGAGGATGGGCTGAAAAATCATTCCTGGTGACAACTGAAACAGCAATTTCCATCAAAGGCAGGGAGAGGATGTTAGACAGCAAAAGGTAAAAGAATGAATGAGAAAAAAGACATCGAGGTACACTACACAAGATGATTCAACGAATGGAAGGAGGAAGACAGGAAAACTGATAAAATAAAGAGTTTTTGAGGTTACTGTGCTAGGTATATTTACAAAGAGAAAGAAAAATTAGTGTAGAGAAAGAAATTGAAGACATGAGCAAGAAAAATGACTAAGGTCCCATGGGATATAGGAGGTCACAGGATCAATAGCTAAAGAAGACACCTTCTTGGCAGAATGGAGGGTATTTCCTACTTAAGATACAGGATTAAAGGAGGAAAAGAGTAAGTATACAGCAAAATGTTTAAAAATGCCAGTGGGAGGAATAAAGAGAGTAACGTACAAGGCTTATAAGAAGCTATATGCACAAAAAATCTATTAGATTTAGAGCACATAGACAATGGAGAGCTCACCATGTTATTTCATCAGAAATAAATAACAGTATACCATAGGGTCAGTTACAGGAAGGGAAAAAAAAGTGCTCTATTTAGAAATTCTTCATATACAATCCACCATATAATTTTAACAAAATCACTATTCCATTGTAGGATAAGTTTGGTTCTAATTATCCAGATTGATTTTTACCATAGATTAAACTCACCATTTCACTTTTTATATACTGATACAACAACGGGGTAAGGGGAAAAAAACCAAAAACACCCAAATAAACCTAAACATAGAAAAGAATAACACTTTGCCATTCACACAAGCCCACAATGGATTTTCATTACATGAGAGGATCAGAACAGAGGATGATGTTTATGAAGCCACCGTCAGAGTTAAATCCCCTTGTGTGCCAGTTAGTTTTGTTACATTCTTCTGCTAAAGACTACTTCATCCTTAACTCTTAATTCAACCCTGGGACCTTACTTGAAAATGTATGTTACTTTTTCTAGTGGAATCTAGAGTGAAAGGTTATGGGTCAACGCCAATCTATCGCTTGGAAAGACAGTCAGTCATAAGGGGAGACTGTACAACTATCACACCTCTCACTCTTTTTCCCTGGCCATCCTTTCCCCCATTCAAAGACAAATATTGACCACAGTTTCTTGTGAAACCTTCTAGAAATATTCTTATTATAGAAAAGAATATACTTGTATTTATTTTCTTTTTATTTAAATAATATTACATACTATGCCCAGTAATATGTTCATTGACTTTTCACTCAAAATTTAATCATAGGGAAATGTCCATGTCAGTGTATTATAATGATTTCCATTTACTAAATTGTTGCCAGGTATTGTACCATATGGATATACCATAATGTTTCTACCTAGTGCCCTATTTTGGGCTATTTAGGTTGTTTGCGACATTTAGCTCTTAAAAACAATTTAGTGGCAAATAGCATATGAAAAGATGCTCCACATCATATGTCATTAGGGAAATGCAAATTAAAACAATACTACTATAAACCTATTCGAATGATGAAAATCCTAAACACTGATACCCTCAAATACTGGTGATGCTATCGAGCAATAAAAATTCCTCATGCATTTCTGGTGGGAATGCAAAATTCGACAGCCACTTTGGAAGACAGTCTGGCAGTTTATTACGAAACCAAACATACTCTTACCATATGATCCAGCAATCACACTCCTTGGTATTTACCCAAATGAGAGGAAAACTTATGTCCACACAAAAACCTATATACAGATGTTTATAGCCACTTCATTCATAATTGCCAAAACTTGGAAGCAACCAAGTTGCCTTTCAGTAGGTTGAATGAATAAATAAACTGTGGTACAACCAGACAATGGAGTATCATTCAGTGTCAAAAAGAAATGAGCTAACAAGCCACGAAAAGACATGGAGGAACCTAAATGAATGTTACTAAGTGAAAGGAGTCAATCTGAAAAGGCTGCACATACTGTATGATTCCAGCTATATGACACTGTGGAAAAGTCAAAACTATGGAGACAGTAAAAAGATCAGATGTTGCCAGGGTTTGGGGGGAAGGTGGGATGACAGGCAGAGCACAGAGGATTTTTAGGGCAGTGAAACTATGATACTATGGTAGCACATCATTACACATTTGTCAAAATCCATAGTTTGTACAACATCGAGAGTGAACCCTAATGTAAACTATAGACTCTGGGTGATAATGATCTATCAGTATAGGAATGCAGGGTCATTAATTGTAACAAATATACCAGAGGAGGATGTTTTTTCATGATGAATTATTCTCTTAATATATTGCTGGGTTTGCTCATGTTTTATCTCGAATAATGGTAGTCATGGTCATGAGAGAGTTTGTAATTTTTGTGTGTATGGGAGGTACTAACTTTTGTGGTTGGAAAATCAACATTATGTTGCTTAAAAGCTTCTATTCCTTTCAAATTCTCTGGAGGAGATGAAACAGCATCATAGCAATGTTCCTTAAATATCTGGTAGAAATTTTCATCTGGACTTTTGGTGGAAGAGTGACAGGGGTTATATATTGATTATTTTTAAAATTTTTATAAAATATATTGCCTATTTTTTTCCTTTCTAGAGTTAAGTTCGAAAATTTATATTTTTAAAAAACTATATGATTTTATTAATACAGATTTTTATGTTCACTTCTATGATACTTCATAGATAGTTTCTTTAACTTTTATAATTTCTTCAGCATCTGTGATTATTTTCCCATTCTCATTTTGTGCACTGCATTTTCACTGTGTTCTTCTTTATTAGGTCAGTTAATGTATTAGTGACTTTAGTTATTATTTCAACAACCTAATTCTTGAATTTTCACATTATGCTATTTTCTTTCTTTTTTCTAAATTCAAACATTAATTTGATTTTGTTTCCCTTTGGTTTCTTTTGTTATCTTCTAACTTCTTGAGTTTGGTGTTGCATTAGTCAGGATAAGCTATGCTGCAGTAACAAACCCTAAAATCCAGGGGCCTAACTCAGTAACGGTTAATTGTTTGTTCACATAAAATCAGGGAAGGTAAGGTCACCTTCGTCCATCTTGTATGTGTGCCCTCTAGACCCCTACAGTAAGGAGATGCTCACTATAGCTTAACTGCCTTGCATGGAAATGATATAGTCCCTTTGGCTCACAGTGCTTAGCTAGAACTAGTCATTTGACCCCAATCTAAATGCAAGAGAGTTGAGAAATACAGTAAAGCGTAAGGAGTTGGTGAACACTGTGTCTGGTACACACTGTCCAAAAACTATTTTTTTAATTACTTGGTGTAAATACAGGTGTCTCAAAAGTCTCAGAATAGTTTTAACCTTTAATAATTTTAGAAATATAAATGCTACAAACATAAAAATCATTTAAAAGTTTATATCAATTACTTATAATTTTATAAATTGAGTTTTAGTTACATATAATTCTATAAATTTTGAATATAACATTTTAAATATATTTTTAGTTCAGCCCCTCTAAGAGGGAAACTACTAGAACCAAACTTAAAAATGTATTATCCAGGATTCATAAAACTAAATGTATGTTAACAATAACTAAAATTTCAAATGATGTCTTTTGTAAATTTACAGTATTTATACTTCTGAAATTGTTAAAGATTAAAAATACATTGAGAATTTTGTGACACTCTGCATATAAATTTAGAAAGTTATGATTTTTCCCATGAGCAATGCTTTATTTATATTCAATATATTCTGATAAGTATATATCTTTATTTTGTAAGAGTTCTACAAGTTTAGAGTCCCTCTAGAATTAAGATAAAAAGTGTTTTATTTTATTATTTAACTTCTAAGTGGAAGAGTGGTTTACGCTTCATAATTATCGGTTTATTATATGATAATCAGAGAATTCTGCCTGCATTATTTCTATTTCTTGGAATTTATTGAAGTTGTTTGTGACAATAAATGCTCATTTAAAAAATATTTCCTGAACCTTGTAAAAGAAGGTTTATTTTTGGCCTTCTAAAAATAGAGTTATATTTTTATTAATTTGATCTAAACATTAATTCTTCAGATCTTCTACATCTGTATATACTCCTGCCGTTCTTTATATGAATTCTAGAAGTGGGAAGGCCGGATCAAATTTACATTTCTACTAACAGCTGGGGGCCCTATCTTCCTTATAATCTTGTCATCAATGTATAATGTCAAAGGTTTCATTTATTTTTCCATTCTGAAGAATGGCATTTCTGAGTTTCTTTTCCATGAGAGAAGGACTTTCCTCCCCTGATTCCCTGACTATAATATACAGTTGATCCTCAAAAAACGTGGTGGTTAGGGGCACAGTTGAAAATCCAAGTTTAACTTTTGACTCCCCCCGAAGTTAACTACTAATCACCTACTGTTGACTGGAAACCTTAACATATATCTTGTATGATATGTGTATTATATACTGTATTCTTATAATAAAGTAGGCTAGATAAAGGAAAATGTTATTAAGGAAAATCATAAGGAAGAGAAAATACGTTTACAGTACCTACCTTATCAATACCATAAGATTATGTTGTCTATTCACAAGAGGAATCATCTGTCAGTGCCTACATCAATATTGTCTTATATGATACAAAATACTGTAGATTTTATATGTGTTACTAACACTAGACATCAAAAATGAAAAAAATAGTGTGAATAAGATTCATATTTACAGGTATAATAATTCATGCATTGATAATGAAGAAGCAGCAATATGATTACTTCATGGTAGCCCAGGTATACACTAAATGATGAATTGTTATAAATTTTTTATGGCATATAGTATTACAGTCATATTCAGATTACAGCATTACAAACATCATTACATTAAAAAAAACCACCTGTGATAATAGGCTTTCTCCAACGATGAGAGAAAGAGGCATGCTGTACAGTAATATGATTCTTTGAAAGCAGAGTTATAAAACATTAGGAAAACTAACACATTATTAATTTTATGTTACATATCACTCACTTTATATCTCTGTTAGGATAGGCTGTCCACTTCAATACAAGTCTTGCACATGATGTTCTACATCATGAATACTTAGGTGATAATGATGATGACACAAAAACTTCTCATACAGTTCTTGCTGTACAGTTCTTAGATTTTTACACAAAAACACTCACACACATATACAGCAGACAAGTTTATTAATAGTAGGACACGATGATTATTTACTATTTATTAAGTGGAAACAGACCATCATAAGAGCCTTCATTCTTGTCATCTTCATGCTGAGTAGGCTGAGGAGGGGGAGGAAAGGAGAAGACGGTCTTGCTGTCTCAGGGGTGGCAGAGGTGGAGGAGGTCGAATGGGAGGCAAGGGAGGCAGGCACACTCTCTGTAACTTCGCAGAAATACACTGTAATTTCTCTCTGACTTTTACGCTCTCTCAATTCTCTAAAAATGTTTCTTTATGGTACTAATTCTTCTTTTATCATTTGCTTTTGTTTCAGTGCCTGTATCGTAGAAGGGTTCATGCCATAAAAGAAGTCAAAAGCATCTTGAATAACTGTAACCCTTCTGCCGAACTGCCTAACGTTAGTTTTTTCCTGGCACTGCTTCTTCTCAGTCTTCTTCCTTATCGTCTGGCACTAGTTCAGAAGCATTCATCTCCATCAAGTTGTATTTTGTTAATTCCTCTGGTATGGTGTCTATTAGTTCTTGAATTTCTTCAAGATCCATATCTTAAAACCCTTCACTCCCCACAACCAACTTGTTCTGCCATATCTACAACCTCTTTCATAATCTCCTTGATTGGCTCTCCTGCAGATCCTGTGAAGTCACGCACAAGATCTGGACACAGTTTCTCCAGCAGCAATTTATTGTTTCGGGTTTGATGGCTTTCACAGCCTTTTCTGTAATAATGATGGCATCTTCAATGGTGTAATCCTTTCAGACTTTCATGATGTTCTCTCTGTTGGGGTCCTCTTCCATAGCATTGACAATACTTTCCTTTGAGAAAAGGAAAAGGCTCATTTTGTGTAATGAGCCTTAAAGGTCCTATGACTTGCTGATCTAGGTGCTGAATTAGAGACATATTTTTTGGGGGTAAATAAACCAGTTTGACACATTCAGTGTTGAATTCATGGGGTTCTGGGTGGCCAGGGGACATTGTCCAACATCAAAAGAACTTTAAAAGGCAGTCCCTTACTGGCAAGGTACTTCCTGACTTCAGGGACAAAGCATTAATGAAACCAGTCCAGGAAAGTGGTTCTCATTGTCGAGGCCTTCTTTTTGTACAATCAGAAGATTGACCAGCTGGTATTTACTTTTCCCCTCAAGGCCCAGGGGTTTGCAGCTTTATAGATAAGGGCAGTCCTGATCATAAGCCCTGTTGCATTGAACAGACCAGTAAAGTTAGCCTACCCCTTTCTGATTTAAATCCTGGTGCTCACTTCTCTTCCTTACTAATAAATGTCCTTTGTGGATTTTTTTTTTTCCAGAGTAGGGTACTTTTGTCTGAATTAAAAACCCGTTCAGGCAGATATCCTTTCTTTTCAATGATTTTCTTAATGGCATCTGTAACTCATCTGCTACCTCTTGGTTGGCAGAAGCTGCTTCTCTTGTTATACTGACATTTTCTAAAGCCAAGCCTCTTACTAAACTTATCAAACCATCCTTTGCTGGCATTAAATTCTCCACCTTTAGATCCTTCACTTTCCTTTTGCTTTAAGTTGTCATATAATGACTTCACTTTTTCCCGAATCATATTAGAGTCTTTAGGTATACCTTTCTTATAGCAATGGTGCAGTCACATAAAAGCTGCATTTTCAATACAAGATATAAAGGTATTTCAGAAAAAGTGCAAGGTTTTCACACCTGCTGGCATAGCTGCAGCAATGGCTTCACCAATTTCCTTTTCTTCTCTTACAATGGTCCTTATGCTGGATTCATTATCTTGAAATGATGGGCAACCGCCACTCCAGACCTCAATCTACAGTATATATTAATCAATTCAACTTTTTCTTGTAATGTCATGACTTTTCTCTGCTTCTTGGGAGCACTTCCAGCCTCAACAGTGGCACTTCATATGGGTCCCATGGTGTTATTCAAGGTTTATGGCATTGTGCTAAACACAATGAAAAATACGCAAGAACCAAAAGAGATCACTTTTTTTTTTTTCGATATGCAGTTTACTGGAGAGATAAACTGCTCACCTGGAGATGATTAGTGTCATATGACATTTTAAGCAGATGCTAGCAACACTTGAGCTCACCGAAATAGCAGCAGAAGGTAGCTACAAAATTATTACAATATGTACTACAGTTAACTTTTTGCAGTAATTTAATACTGTATCTTTACATTTGTTTAGACTTCTGTTGACTGCAAATGGCACCGTGTCTGGTATGTTAAGTGTTTGTAAGTTTTGATAAATTTTAACTTTTTATAATAGATTTGTGTAGATTTTATGGTAGCAATAGATAAAATAGACAAGTATCTACATATATTTTATGCATTCATGATGTACCTTTTTCTTAATTTTTTCAATATTTCTAGGCTATGTGGTTCCTCTGTTAGTTTTTGCAAATTCTTGCCAATCTCCAAAAAAAGTTTCCAATGTATTTATTTTAAAAATTTTGCATATAAATGGATGTAGTTCAAACCCCTGCTCTTCAAAGGTCACCCAAACCCCTGACCTTCAAAGGTCACCCTACTTAACCCTGTTATTTATTATTTATGTGTTTTCTCTCCATGTTTTCTGTCATAGACAGTTCAAACCAGTTTTTACTAACATACAGCTTTTAGAAATTACTTTACTATGAAGGCATTTATAATTTCTTTCTTCATAAGGAAATTTCAGCCTGGTTTTACCTCTAAATTTGCTAAATCTTGATAGCATATTCAGTTAGTTTTAGCTCAGGATATTCCAAGTAAATTAATATTTTTATTTTGTTTTCCTATAGCCTTGCTAGTTCCTTAGTCGTATACCTGTTAAAGACTGTTATCTGATATATTTCAGCATTCGTCCAATCAAACAAATGCCAGAAGCAACAGGAGAAAAAATATGCACTTAGAATAATGTTAGCCTGAGTCAAATAACGGGCTCTTTGGCATCAGAATTAGCCTGTTAAATAAAAACTTGCTTATTTAGTTAATAATTCATTCATTTAATAAGTTATTCATCTATTGATTTTCAACTAATATGAAATGTTCCATTATGATAATTTCTAAACTCAAAGTCACATTCTTCTAACCAATAACTCCCAAACTAAGAATCTTTATGTGATAATTGAAGAGAGTTACCTGTTAAAAATATTGTTGGAAAAATAATCATTTGAAAATACAACTCCCTCACTACTCCTACTCCTAGGAGTAGGCCTCAGGAGTATTTATTTACCTATGCCCATGTTAGCTTATATTTATTTCTTTATCTCTTATTTACAGGCTTAATTATACCCAGGAGGTGTGTTTAAGAAAAGAAACACAACTCCTTTTTATATTGTTAAATGCTCATGGGCCATGTGGTTCCTAAAGTATCTGCTTACTCACAGCTGTGACACCTTTTCATTTCTATGTTTTGGTTGAAATACTTAATAAAGGGCAAAATGAATCACCAAGAACTCCTGATTGAGCAATTCGGAAGCAATTTCACATTAAGAAGAACTCCCAGAGATGATTCCAGAATGTATCCTAAAATCTACAAAAAATTCTTTCCATGGGTTATCTGGATAATGATACCAATCATTTCACAAATTATACCACAAGAGTTAATTCTCTAAACTTCAGCTCATCATCTGGCATAGAGAAGGAAGTAAATAAGTTAGTTTTTCATGTTAGGTAGCACCTACTGTATGGAGAAAAACAACATGGAAACATCATAATATTAGAATAACTTATAAAAAAAAGCTTCAGTGACTCTCAAAACAAATCAAAGGTTTGAATGATTTGAAAGTCATCACCTTCATCTTAATGGAGTCTAGCGACAGCACAATAAAATTTAGGAAACTGGTTGAAAATAAATGCATATAATTATGCCTTTTTTCCCTAGTCATCTCCATTAAATTTTATGGTAAGGATTTATCTATGAAAAGGGGAATGCTGTAAGTGGGTTTAGCACACATGTCTCTTTCTGGACTCTGAAATTCCAGACTCTGAATCCAGATTGCCTGGTTTCAAATCCCATTTCTTCCATGCTGGCTCTGTGAGCCAGCAAGTTAAAAATTCTTTTGACTTTTTAATTTGAGAAAGTTAAAAACTGCTCTCCGCCTCAGTTTTCTCATTGTGAATTAGCATGATGAAATGAGTCCATGTAGAGAACATTCTTAGAACTGTGCCAAGTCCACAGATAGTTCTCAATAAATGTTACCTACTATTACTGTCATGTACAGAATGTGAGCAAACCTACTAGAAACACAAGGATACTTTTTATGAAGGTGAGATATGGATTGAGGAGGGCCCCAAAGGAACCTACATCAAGGAAGCAGGCCTGAGGTAGAAGTTGAACTCAGTGTTCTGCTTACCTGTACTGTGACAGGAAAACTTGGTTTTGTGATCACACAATCGTAAGGTACCACTGCAGCCTTTTTCATCACTACCATCTTCACAGTCTTTTTCCCCATCACAGCGCCATAGATCAGGAATGCAATTTCCATCAGGGTGACATTGAAATTCATTCCCATTACAACCAGCAGGAGAACGAATCTCTTAAATTGAAATGAGGGAGAGAGGCAGAGAGAGGAAGACAAGAGAGAAATTATGATTTTACTTGATAATATTTTTTTTCAATTTTTTTCTTTCTTTAGGCATTATAATGATCCTAGAGAGAATCTATTTTTACTTTATTGTTTAATAGTTGCAATACTCTCTAGCATTTTCAAATTTGTTTTAGAAACTTTAATAATTAGAGAAAATAATTCTTGCCTCCCACAGAATTTCTAAAGGTGATGAACGTTAGGAAAAAAAAGAAAGAGCAGTAAGATAGTATGTGGATATTCTGTTGTGATTTTAATTAGTATCAGTGTGATTGTTGAAGGTATTTTGTCTATAGCACATAAAAGAGATTTCACATTCTACTCCAAATGTTTAGACTTTTGTTGATCTTGTGACATCTCTTTAGATAATTTCTTTCACACTGGTAACAGGTAAACAACCAAAAAGAAAATAAGAAGTACATTCTAACAAAATCTTTGAAGAATAATGTCCAAAATGTTGAAAAATAAAACCCTCAGATAATTAAAAAAATTATTCAGGACATAAGATTTCAAGTTTAGACTCAGAACAGACACAAAAGAATTTTATGAGGCACTATGCAATCAAAGTCAATTTATCAATTAATAATTCACATAGTGCCCAGATAACATTATCACTCAAAACCTGATGACTAAAAATATAGGTTAAATTTTGTAGGTAAGCATAAACAAGAATAAGGAAAAATAAATGTTGGGCATATAGATGCTTTTACAGTATAACAGTTGAAAAATATGACCGTAATTGGCAGTACATTAAATTTGTTTTAATATCTAATATTATGAGATATAATAACCAGAATCTCCAAATACTGTTGTAAAGTAAATATTTTAGTATTCATTTTTCTAGACCAAAGTTTTAATGTAACAAGTTTATTGTGCATCTCAGGTAGCTACAGCCAACAATTAATTTACATTATATCTATAAAAGCAATTATTCTACATCACTATAAAATTGAAGCAAGTCCAGGTGAGTTTCTCATTACTCAATGAGCTGATTTGGTAGGAATTGTAAAACTATCAATAGACAGAAACCTCAGTTAAGTAGAGTTGGGAGACCGGAAGGGGAGATCTCTTAACACCCTGCAGCTGTAACAGAGCCCAACAGGAAGAAGAAAGACTCTTCTTTCCTGTCAAGGACTCAGCCTATGAAAATCCATGGACTTGCTGTTTACTAGAGCCCTTCCATTTTCCTTTTTTACTTTCTATAAAAGCATTCCTTTTTCCTTGCTGTGAGGGAACTTGCACATAGCTCACCATGGTACAGACTCCAAATTGCAATTCTTCGCTAATCCCAAATATACCAGTCTTTGCTGGAGAAATATCTGGCTCTCAATTTGTTTTAGGTCAACATTTTGGTGGCCCATATGGGGACCAGAGAAGACTCTCGATGGCTCTGGGGCTGGTGAATATACAGGTGCAGTACCCACAGCTGAGTCTATTGCTGCTCACTGCTTTTCCTGCTGACCCTGGAGTTTAAAGGCAAGTCTTTCTCTTAGATCCAAACTCACACCCTCTTTCCATCTGGAGCTCTCCAGGCTTTATTCAGAATCTACTTAAAGCTTTTGTCTTTCTGGTTAAGGCCTTGTTCTGCATGTGAGTACTTGTTTGGCACTTGAGTCTGATTTTGATATCAGGCTCTTTCACTGAAACTGGTTAGCTTTGCATATTCCCTTCGGAACAGGAATTGCTTCACCTGAAGCTGGCTAATCTTTGACCCATTCCTCTGAAAACAGGGGTTCTCTGCAACAGTGCCAGGTTTTTCAGCCTTTGGCCTATTCTTTTGAAAGGACGATTCTCTGGAAACTGGCTGAAAAAGTCTTTGGCCTGGCTCCTTTAAGCTGTTTCCTTTGAATTGGCTGGGATTGTCTTACAAGCTGTCTGAATCGAACCAGTTGTGCTGTAAGCTGTTTAAGCTGTTTGAAAATTGTTCTTCACTCTAGAGGAAAAAGCTCTAGGAAATGAGACTCCAGTTATCTAAGTATTTTGAAGGCCTCCTCCGTTATAGGGACTCTGGTCAATTTTATGTTTAAAAGCCACAGTCCTTCCTCATGGGCACTACTAACTAAATGGACCAACCTGACCAAAGGCAATTTAGAATATCAATGGCTGTTATGGGGAATTTCAGAAATCCCCAAACTTTATTTCCTTAAAACCAAATTGAGCTTCAATAGCTCAAAAATTTCCAGAACTGAGTGGAATGCTTATTTCAATTGGCATTTTGGGGCTTCGCAATATACTCAGGACTCTAAAATTGCCTCTCTGCAAAATAAGATTTTAAGATTAACTGAGGAAAAGAAATTATGAAAGAAAGATAAAGTGGCTCTCAAAGCCTCAGGCTCTTCTTCCTTGGCGTCTGTGTCTCAGGCTCCACCTCTGGTGCCATCTCCCTCCTTCCCTTCTATGCTGCCTATGCCTCCACTGTCCCCTCAATCTCCCCATACTCATTCTCTGGCCAAACTTCCCTTTTCCTCTGAACCTGTCAGAACATGTTTCTTTAAAATTAAGCCTTCTGAAGGTCCAGAGGCTAAATCTTTAATATCTTGTACTCCCTGAACTAAGCTGAACTGTGAGCCATAGTCAAAGATTTTCCCAAAGTAACCAAAGACCCTCATAGTTTTGCTGAGGAATTTAATATAATCACTCAAACTCACCAACCAGGTTTCTCTAACTTATATCAGCTACTTCATATGCTCATCAGTGAAGGTCAGGCCCAGCATTGAGTGAAAATTGCTAATTGAGAAAATCCTGAAAGATGCCCAGCATTACAACCAGGAGAACGACCTGCTATCTTATTATGTGTCAGGCTCAGAAAATTGCTAGGCAACTTTACTGAGCAGTTACTAGGGCTTTTCCAAAGCCTGCTGACTGAAACAAAATTCAGGCTTGCACACAAACATCTGCAAATCTGTTCACAAAAATTACAGTTGACTTTTGATTGTCTTTAAAGAAAATTCTGGTCTTCCTTCAGATGTTGATTAACTCAAGTAGCTTTTAACTCTTTGTTTATTAATGGGCTGAACTAAGATCCTTCCCTTTTAGTAAAAAGGACCAGCGTGAAATGGGAAACTATGTCCACTTCAGATTTAGTTAATCTGACAAACCATATTTCTTGTGCTCTATATGAATCACCTCAAAGGAAGATCATCAAAATTGTTCATCTTCAACTCCAACAAATGAAGGCTCCTAAACAAACCCAAAACCCTCGTAGTTTTTGCTATTATTGCAAAGAACCAGGGCATTAGAAAAGAGATTGTTACAAACTTAAGCGCTGTAGAGCCTTCATCCCTCTAACCAGCCTTTCCAATGCCCTCCAATTCTCAGTGGTGGGCTCTGAGGAACTGGAGGGGCTCTTCCCAATCCTCCCTCTTCAACAGCTTGGAGAAACATTTCTCCAGGAGGATGAATTTCTTCCAGTCCTAATTGATACCACACTCTTGAGTGCTCAACCCCACTACCATAAAACAGCCCCTGCCTTGGAGTACTAAAACAATTCAAATGGTGGGGATTTCTAATGAACCTCAAGAGGTTCCTATGTCCGAACGTATTCCCTTTTGTTTAGGCCCTTTGAGAGATACACATCCTTTTCTCCTTAGTTCCTCTACCCCTATCCATTTATTAGGCTGGAAACTTCTTAGAGAAGTATGCCAGAAATTCTTTCTCCGAAAAGGGGAAAACAATTCTAGAAATTGACAGTGTCATCAAAGAACCAGCCAGGTAAATTAAGTGCCCCTCTAACATCTTTTATTTGTTCTATCTCTGATGGTACTAGAGCAGATTCTGAAAATATAGATCATTTCTCCCTATTGAATCAAGCTACCACTTTCCTTATTGGCAAAATCTCCAACTGATGTTTGCAAAATTCACAGTGCATCTCCCAACAAAATTTAAACAGAATCCTCAAAACCTCTTCCCAGAATTAATCAATATCCTAAAGGAAAACCTTAAAGCCCATAATAGAAGAATCCTCATTATCTCCTGTACTAGCCCCTGTAACACTCCATTTTACCAGTGAGAAAAGCAAAAGGCCAAAGGTGGAGGTTTTTTCAGGAACTCTGAGCAGTAAACAACACTGTTATCCTTCGACACATTGTTGTTCCTAACTCTCATATGTTACTAACATCCTTTCCCACCACAAATGAATTCTTCACTGTAACTGATTTATGCAGTGCATTCTTTCATATTCCAGTTGATGAAGACAGCCAATACCTTTCTGCCTTTACTTGAGAGTAAAAAAAAACAATTCACCTGGACAGTAATGCCTCATGGATATATTGAGAGTCCTTCTTATTTTTTGCAAATCTTGAAGGCTGGTATGAATGATATAAAGTTCTCTAAGGGTTTTACTTTGCTGCAATATGTGGATGAGTTGCTTCTTTGCCCTCCTTCTTAAACCTCTTCACAGGAAGGCAGCGTCCACTTAATAAAGCATTTGGCCTTAAAAGGACTTAAGGTCGCCAAAGAAAAATTGCAGTTTGCCCAAAACCAGGTTCAATATTTTAGTCATCCAATATCAGGACAAGGGCTACACCTAGATCCAGATACACTTCATGGTGTCCTAAGTTTCCCCAAACCCCAGACTAAGGGCTACTGTGAAGTTTTCTCAGACCAGTTGGTTATTGCTGAAATTGGATTCCAAATTTCTCTTTTAAAGCCAAATTTCTTATGTTTTTCTCAACAATAACAACCACCTGACCCAGTTTTGTGGGAAGAACTGATTGACATAGCCCTCAAGGCCCTCAAGGAGAGTTTGATGAACCCACCTGCCTTTGGGCTTCCTTATTATCAGATTCCCTTTTACTCTTTCATAGATGACAAGAAAAGGGAATAACTTTGGGGTACTCACCCAAAAACTTGGCAACAACCATCCATGCACAGGGTGTTATAGCCAGCAGCTGGACCCTGTGGCACATGTATTAGAATCACTGCAGCCACTTCCTTGCCTTACAATCACTGCAGCCACTGCCCTTTTTGTTAAAGCCACTGAGAAAACTGTGGAATGTCCTTTAATCATTTTTGTACCTCATGCAGAAGTCAACCTGAATTCTCAACATACTCAACACTTCTCAGCTAGCTGCCTCATATCCTGTGAAGTCCCTTTGTTATCTGTCCTTCACGTAACTCTTTTACATGATAATAACTTTAACCTGGCTACTCTTCTCCCTTCTGTCACCAACAACGTCCTTCATGACTGCTGAATGTTGATAGACAACCTCCTGACTCCTTGTAATGATCTACAGGAAATTCCACTGGGTAGTGTTGACTTCTCATGGTTCACTGATGGTTCTTGTTTAAAAGGTAGCAATGACAAATATTGTGGTGGTTATGTTATTATAACTCCTTTTGATGTTGTTAAGGCAGTGTCTTTACTTATGACTACTTTGGCCCAATAGGCTGAATTACACACCCTTACACGGGCTTGTACTTTAGTCAAGGACAAAATTGCCAGTGTTTATACTGATAGAGATATGCTTTCAGAGGAGCTCATGATTTTGGAATGTTGTGGAAAGTTGCTTCCTCATTTCCAGTGGAAATAAAATTAAAAATAGTCCTTATGGGGCTTCCCTGGTGGCACAGTGGTTGAGAGTCCGCCTGCCGATGCAGGGAACA
Organism: Tursiops truncatus; assembly: GCF_011762595.2. Lineage (NCBI taxonomy): Eukaryota > Metazoa > Chordata > Mammalia > Artiodactyla > Delphinidae > Tursiops > Tursiops truncatus. The sequence continues at coordinate 88,542,530 of NC_047040.1, read as the reverse complement.
CGGGTTTGTGCTCCGGTCCGGGAGGATCCCACATGCTGCGGAGCGGCTGGGCCCGTGAGCCATGGACGCTGAGCCTGCGTGTCTGGAGCCTGTGCTCCGCAACAGGAGAGGCCACAACAGTGAGAGGCCCGCGTACCGCAAAAAAAAAAAAAAAAAAAAAAAAAAAAAATAGTCCTTATGTTCAGGAATTATTGAACACAATACTTTTACCTTCCATTTTAGCTATTATTAAGATTCTGATGCATGCTAAACTTGACTCTCTGGAAACTAAGGGAAATCACCTTGCTTATATGTCTGCAAGGAATGCTGTCCTTAAAGGGACCAACAGCAGACAAACCTCTGTCATTATCCAAAGGGACATCTCCCCAAATGATAATTTAGAAAAACTGGCTACAGAAGCCTAACAATGAAAAGCCTAACTCAGAAAAGGAAAAACAAGATTGGAAAGTTAACAATTGTTTGTTTGGAAAAAAGAGAAAGCTCTGGTTTGGACCAAATAACTCAGTACTACCAAAGACTCTAAAATCCCCACTCCTCATCATACCACATACACTAAACTATTGGTCTATTGACAAAATGATGAATCAATATTGTTGGGGAAACATTAACAAGGCTGCAAAAAGTGCCTACCTCCCTTGTCCTACTTGTCTGAAGTACAATCCAGGGAAGCCTATTTGTACTGCTTCTGGATATTTTAAACTGTCTAATGGACAATTCAAAGTCTGGAAGATGGATTTCATACAACTTCCTCCATCTCATGGATATAAATACGTTCATTCACAGTCTGTATGTTTTCCCGCTGGACTGAAGCCTTCCCTCACAGACAGGCTATTGCCTTTTCTGTGGCTAAATTCCTTTTGGGAAAGATTATCCCTACTTGGAGGAGCTCCTCTCAAACTTTATAGCAATCTGGGAATCCATTTTAAGGGCCAGGTGCTTTGACAAGTCTGTGATGTTTGGCTGGTTTTACAACACTTTCACTATGATTACAACCCTCAATCCTCAAGTATAGTTGAACACACTAATGGCATTTATTATTACTAACTGGCAAAATTTGTAGAGGTCCTCCAAATACCTTGGCCAAAAGCATTGCCATTGGTCCTTTTAAATTTCAGATCCATCCTTTTGGGAATTCATAAACTTTCACCCTTTGAGATAGTCCCAGGATGCCCAATGAACTTGACTCCTGCTTTTTTTATCCATAACTTATAAAAGGAGAGATACTGTAGTATTGAAAAGGCCTGCTTGCTTTTATTAAAAATAACCAAGCTTTGGTAGAGCAGTCTTTTCACAGTGTGCCCTTGGGAGACAAATACCTTGGAACCTGGGGATTTTGTCTATTGGAAAAGACACTACCAGAAGAATTTCCCTCAACCTTGCTGGAAAGACCATATTAAGTACTGTTAACCAACACTTGTGCCACCAAACTCCAAGGAATAGACTCTTGATTCATGTGACACACCTAAAGAAGGTGCAGAACCCTGACTGGACCTGCACATCATCCAGTGACCTGAAAGGAAATACTTCTCGGAAGTTGAGGCAGTCGACATCTGAAGACACAGCTTTCCCAAGTTATCTATACCAGGCCTGTTGGAAGTTTGTCACCAACCTTCGATGCTGACATAAAGATTCAGATTATCTCCAGGGTCTATGATCTTGATGACGTATGGACTTTAAATAAAAAGTGCCTGAGAGTTTTCTCTCCTGCCCCTCCTTGTTACTTAAATGTGACCTTACTAGGTTTCCAGTCTGAGACACTACTGGAAATGGTCTTTCCTGACACTGAGGGACAAAAAGCCACTGAATCTAGAATATCTGACTCTTGATCAGTGATGCTTTCAGCAAAAGATCTTAATCAAAAGATAAAAATGTAAAAAAAAAATTAATAAAAAGAATCCTCAATTAAATAGAGGTGAGAGACCAGAAGGGAAAGCTCTCATATCCTGCAATGACAGCAAAGCCCAGCAGGAGAATAATGACACTTCTTCTTTCCAGGAAAGGACTCTGTCAATGAAAATCCTTGGACTCTTTGTTTACTACAGCCCTCCCAAATTTCTTTTCCTTTCTATAAAAGTGTTCTCTTTCCCTTCCCATGTGGGAACTTGCACACGGCTCACCAGTGTTTCACACCCTAAATTGAGATTTTCTGCTGATCCTGAATAACCTCATCTTCACTGGAGAAATATCTGTCAGTCAGTTTGCTTCAGGTCAACAGAATCACGTGGTTATGAGGTAGGAGTAGACTAAATTAAGGTCAAAGCTAATAATAACACTTCTATCACCAAGGCAGCTACTTAATCTTTTGAGACCTCTGTTTGTTCACGTGGAAAGTAGAGAGCCTGCAGGGTCGTTGGGAGGAATAAATTGGATATGTCTAAATGATTATTTTCACTAACATTTTTTGTTGTTATTTTCTATGATATAGATAGTTCATTTCCTGATTTGTTTATTTAAAGAATTTCAACAACTATACTACGTCAGTTGATACAATATTTTAAAGATGCACAGAACAGACTTGCTTCTACTGCCCAAGTATTCTTAAAGTAGTAATGCTGAAATAACACCTAAGTAAAAAAAGAGATAAAAAGGATCCCAACTGAAGTAAGAGTAAAAAAGTTCTGTTGGTAGAAAATAGGAGTTCCAATTCACGGAAAACCTAATTTCCAAAAGTAGCTACTCCTAAGAACACATAGTAATTACACCCAATTTAAAGAGAAGGGGCTGAGTTTAGGCTGGCATTGAAGTCCCTTCCAAAAACAGAGACTTTTTCTACTTTCCTAATCATCCAAATCATTCTGACTTTGGATATATAGAGTCTTCATGATTTAACAGAATACTTGGGTGCATAGACACAATCAATAAAGATGGCAGAGTGTCTGCACATTTGGATGATATATATGAAATGTGATATAGCCACTTCCTACCATATTTAATTGAGTATATGCAGAGTGCCCTATTTAGCAGTACAACTTAACTACTACAGTGGTAGAGAATGTTGAGACTGGTTTCACAAACAATATACTATGAAGCCTTTAAACTTGGGATCTTTCTAAAGGTAACTTGAAAATCCTATGTGATTTCAGTATCCAAGAAGAAAAAAGAAGACAAATCAGATGGAGTTCCAAGGCGTTTTCAGCTAAGTAATTCTATGATGAAGAAGGCAACTTCCATACAGCAGTGAATGGCCTTTGGTTCTTTTTCCTAGTACTTAACTATCCATGAAAACAAAACTAAACAAACTTTGGCTCAGTTGAATTTTACAACCTGTTGTATGAGCTCAACCAATAACATACAAAAGTTGTATTTCAGGTTATTCTCACCCAGTGATTCCAAATATTTAGTAAAGAATAGAAGGTATAGTCTTTTGATTTTTTCTACATTCTTTAAAATAAGAGTTGAAGACTGGCAGCTCCCATATTGAATCTGTCCCTCAGTATGTTTAATTTAGTAAACATACTATTGACCTTTTAAAAATCTAAAGCTTTCCTATAAAAATCTCGCTTTTCCAGTTCCTTGAAAAGTAAGATTCTTGGGTTAGCATCCTCATAAGGTAACAACTACTGCTTTGTGTGGAGCTGGACTGAATTTTATCAATGACTCCCTGTTGTAACAGTGAGACAGAGATATTCCTTTATATTTTATTTTTTCCCTAACAGATTTTTTTCCTTGGTGGATGTGGGCAGTGGGCCAACTGCTAACTCCCTTTTCTTTTATTTTGATCTACTTCTGAGAAACTGTAGGAAAAATTTTATTCCACTCTTACTTTAATATTAATACTAACTTTACTGTCTTTACAAATTAGTTTTTTGTCTTTATGAGTTATTTTAATAGGTATTTGTGAATAATCCTGAAACTCATCATGTTTCTCTCTTTGCAATAGTTTTTAAGAATTTAGAGCCAAATTTATGGATCATTTTTCATGAAATGAGCTTGTTTATACCAATCTCACCCTCAGATTTATTTACATTACTCATCCTTACTTTGCCTTTGTTTGGTTCCTTCCTCTTTATAACCTTTAATCTTTCCAGGTTATAACTTAGATTACTTCTGGAGATGACCAGAGGACTAATTAAATAACTAAACAAAATAGTAATATGTAAGGAAAACTTGAGAAGAAGTAACACATTTTACATTTAAAATGACCTAATTTGGAAACATTTTAGTAGCCTAAATAAAATTAAACAGTATATGCCAAATTCTATTCCATACATTCATTCCTCTCTTCATCTTTTATTTCTCCAAGGACAATGTTGCCTCAAAAAATGGGCAGTAGTGGGAGGAATTCCATGTTTCACTAATTATTGTGAGTGCAATGCTTTGCCTCTTCTAAACATATTTTGGACTTGGTTTCAAAGATCTAGTTCTTTTGAGTTACGTTCCTCAACAATTAACTCAGTGATTTAATGGGAAATTCTCAAGAAGATTATGTAAACTTAGAAATCTGGAAAGAAAAACCCGATTCAAAAAGAGACTTGCAAAATATAAATTGTTGCTTTGGGAGAAGGAAATGCTTCTCCTGATCCAGCAATATGGCAACTTTACATATAGACTTGTAGTCTTTTAGCTCAATATTATTTACAGAAGAAAATAAGTTGTGGTCACACAGATCAAAGGAGAATCTATGAAGGCAGAGAGCATGCTGCTACTGTTTGAGATTTTTAAAATTTTATTTGCATTTCTTCGCTTTGCTTGGTATTGTTTTGTTTATCTATTTGTGCTTCATAAGTGAATACACTCATTTGTCTTCTTATTCTAAATAAACATTTATCTTATAAATTTAAATACAAATGTGGTATTTCCCTGAGGCTTTTCTTTCCTTCTTTTTTTTCCTTAAACTACACATGTCCAAAACCTTTGTGGACTATCTATTAAGCGGTACCATAAACAACCAGATTACAGCAACTTTAAAGTGAGGATATAGTCTGGAGAAGGAAATACAATATACCATCATAAATATTCAAATCTAAATGGTGAAACAATTCTCCTCTAGATTGCCTTCCTGTGTACATTTTATCTGTTAATGTCCGTAATTTTCTTTGACTCATTTTACTTAAAAAAAAAATGTATATATTTATCTAGGATTGGGTCTCTTATTCTGGTGTTTGTAAATTCAAGAGATTCATGGGTAAGCCTTAGGAATTCATAAAATCTCAGAAACTATACACGATGCTTCGTGCTGACATGCCTTTTTTTCCCCTGTGGAAGGGATTCTGAGCTTTCCTTGACTCCCACAGCAGACTCTAAGAGGAACGTGGAGACCAGTTTCACACTTCCCTTTCTTTATCACCCATTCCATATACCTTGAATATAAATGGTAGTTTATATGGTATTCAATTTTGCTTATACTTCAAATTATCTAAGATTTGATTAAAACCCAGTGAAAAGAAGGATCATCTATCTGCTCCTTTTGATTTTAATTAAACGTAAATAAATAGAACTGCTCATTGAGAGCATCCCACTTCACAGAAACAGAAACTTTGTCTGTGGTTATACATATGATAAGCAGCAGGGATGATATTTGAGTCCACACAATTAAATTTTAGAGCCTGCTTTCTTTACCATTCTCCCATTAATAAATAATTATATAAGAACATAAACTAGATTCATCCAGAAAGCAGTAAATGCAATGAAGAAAATGGGTCAGAGTAATGTTATATAGGAAAAAAACATACATCACTTCTGATTCACAATTCATTGGCCAATGCTAGTTGCATGGGGTGGGGCCCCATCATGTTGGTCACACCCAACCACAAAGTTTCCAGGAAGTACCATCTTATCATGTGCCCAGAAAAAGGAAAAAATAGAACTATATTGTGAACATCTTTGATGACTATCATAAGGAATGAGTTGGGTATAGAGAACATCTTGACAGCATGATCAGAGATGCCTCTCTGAGAAGGTGATATTTGAGATGAGGCCAAAATGAAGGGAAAGAGTCAGCCAAGCAGGTTAGGGTAAAGAGCATAGTAGGCAAAGAGAATAACAAACGCAAGGATTCTAAAGCAGGAAACAGACTTTGTTTTTATAGACAGAGAACAAAGTGTATGGGGGTGGGTTAGAAATGAGATCTGAGGGGATTCCCTGGTGGCGCAGTGGTTGAGAGTCCGCCTGCCGATGCAGGGCACACGGGTTCGTGCCCCGGTCCGGGAGGATCCCACATGCCGCAGAGCAGCTGGGCCCGTGAGCCATGGCCGCTGAGCCTGCACGTCCGGAGCCTGTGCTCCGCAGCGGGAGAGGCCACAAAAGTGAGAGGCCCGCGTACCGCAAAAAAAAAAAAAAAAAAAAAAGAAATGAGATCTGAGAGGTTGGCAGGGGATGGATCTTGTGGGCTTTACCAACGTCTATGGTATGATAAGTTCAACAAGTATCTTTCTGTTAGAGATTTTGAAACAGAGGAATGATGATGATATAATTTAATCTACATTACTAAAATTCTCACTGGCTGCTGTATAAAAAAAAAGTGGAAATAGGGAGAACAAATAAATGGCTTTTGCTGGCGTCTAGGTGAAAAATGAAAGGTAGTTTCTGCCTTTGAAAAGATCACAAAATAATCTGCACATAGGGAACTAGGTGATGTATGCAGTTACAAAGCAATATCCTAAGTGCTTTGGTAGGAATGAACACGGTGAGAACATGCAAAGGGGAAATTTAACCTGGACTTGGGGATTTCAGAGGAGAAATTCTCATGACAGAGGATAAGAAGAGAGTTCCAAGCCATGACTAAGAGTCAGGCAGAGGGGAACGTAGAACGGGACGAAAGATATTCCGAACAAAGTCAGCAGCATTCGTAAAATTCTGTGTTGTGAGTGATGGGAGGAGTGGGAAAAGAGAAAACTAGAGAGGAGAGCAAAGCCTAGAGCTTGAATGGCCTTGTATGCTATGCTAAATGGTTTGGATTTCACCCTACAGGCAACTGGGGGTCACAGAAAGACCTGCTGCTAGATTCGGTTATGCTCAGATATGTAGTTTGTATCTATCTCTTTGGGAGCATTTAGACGATAAGTAGAAAGAGAAAAATCTCTAAGATTCCACAAATTTACACGGGGTTATATATATGTATCTATTTCATTTGCTTGAACACCCAAAGTTTATACTGAAGTCAAGCAGACTATTAAACACACACCACACACACACACATACACACACATTTTCATATTTCTTCCCTTGCCACTTCTCATCCTACCTCCTCACAAGAAATTAAACATACTCCTAACCTATTCCTCAATGTCTGTTAGTTTTGGGTGTATGTTGATGTTTAGAAATGCTACCCCCTTCTGCCAGAAAACACAGAAAAAAGTGGTGGAATTTTATTTTCTCTTAACCTTCTTGCCAAATGAAATCAGCTTCTGTTAACAGTTGTTGATTTTGCCTGCTAAGGAGCCTGTGATGACCATTCTAACCTGAGTTTCAGGCTTGTGTGGTTCCCCAGAGCCCCAGACGCTTAAGCTTCAGGGCTTGGCACACAACCTATCTTTGTAACATGGCTTGTCCCAGTGGAATGTTAAAATGATGACTATGTTTATATGTATATGCTCGTGCTGTTTTACTCTTATGTTTTCACATTGCTGATGCTGGTTATATTTTTAACTAATGCAATTTTATTGTATTTTTTCCCTGAAGCTATTTAAACTAAGCATACAATTTAGGGGAATCTAATAAATAAATAAACATAGAACCCTGGAGGAAATGTGGCAACCGATGGTGGAATTTATCCCAATATTTAAATGAATTCATTTTGACTAAATATTTGCAGTTAGTAGACTAGTAACTGCACAGAGACAGAAAGGAAATTTTTTCTCCTAAAGTTAAAAAAAGAAAATCAGGGTTGCAAAAATTATATTTATACTATGTTTTTCTTATTCAGATTTATAAGAAATGTTAACGTATTCCTGAGAAAATAGCTAATAATAGTGTTGCGAATTTAATGAATTATTTAAATTGTGAGACCAGTCTTAGGGGGAAAAAAACCTTCTTTTTATTGTTTTAATGGAGTTTATACTTTAACTTGTCATTTGTTTTAAAAAACTTTGAAAAGGAAAAAATCACTATGTATTGCATGTGCCCAAAGCTTCCTGCATTTCTCATAATTGTCATGTGTCAGTTCCTGATTGGTTCCTAGCTTTTCAAAGACTCACTATGTACTAACAGTTCCTGTACCTGTTGGCTTCAGATTCCCAGGTATTCTTCACCTGTCCTGAAACTACTGAGAATCAGATTGACAGCCTATCAGTCGTTTCATTTCATTTACCAACAGGGTGTGGACCTATGCTTGGCCTGTTTCTGTCTGAGGGAACCCTTAACAACTCCCTGAAGTGGTTTGGCTGTCCTTGACTTCTAGAAATCCTTAGGAGGGATGCTCGTTTAAACCTACCTACCAGCTCTTGAGCTACCTGGCTAGAACTGATGTTGGGGCTGGTGGGGATACCTGTCCTGCTCTTCTCCAGGTAATGTGGGATGAATTCCCCAGGGACAACTGTGTGCCTGATGGCTCTACAATCTCTGACGTGAACTAATAATGAAGTCAAACCTGGGACCTCTCTTTTAAATCAACTTTTCCTCATCCCATTGGACCCTGATGACAGGCTACATGTCATCTAGTTTATAGATGGTTATTAATATCACCACCCTTCCCACCTTCCCATCCCAACACACTGCCAGGGCATGGTTTTTGTGTTTTACTTTTTATTCCAACAAACTCTTTTTACACCCATATGTAGTCCTTGATGGAGATTATCCTGATAAGAAGTTGAATGGGACTATCAAAACCATTTATTAATACTTGGATATAATGAAAAATTTAATAATAAATAAAGAGACCATATTTCAAATCTCTGAGGTTTACTGCCTAGGTCAATTAGAAAAGTTGAATAGAGGGAAATGGAAAAAAATGTGTGGGTACTCCCTCTTGCGAAAGCACCAGAATCACAACTAACTGCTGAACAATCATCGACAGGATGACACTGGAACTCACCAAAAAGATGCCCCACATCCAAGGACAGGGAGAAGCACAATGAGATGGCAGGAGGGACACAATCACAATAAAATCCAATCCCACGGCTGTTGGGTGTGTGACTCACAAACTGGAGAACACTTACACCACAGAGGTCCACCCACTGGAGTGAAGTTTCTGAGCCTCACGTCAGGTTTCCCAACCTGGGGGACTGGCAACTGCAGGAGGAATTCCTAGAGAATCAGACTTTGAAGGCTGGTGGGATTTGACTGGGGGATTTCGACAGGACTAGGGAAGAGGAGACTCCACTCATGGAGGGCACGCACAAAGTAGTGTGTGCATCAGAACCCAGGGGAAGGAGCAGTGACCCCATGGGAGGCTGAATCAGACCTACCTGCAAGTGTTAGAGGGTCTCCTGTAGAGGCCGGGGATGGCTGTGGCTCACCGTGGGGACAAGGAACCGGCAGCAGAAGTTCTGGGAAGTACTCCTTGGCGTGAGCACTCCCAGAGTCCCTCATTAGCCACACCAAAGAGCCGGGTAGGCTCCAGTGCTGTATCACCTCAGGCCAAACAACCAGCAGGGAGGGAACCCAGCCCCACCATCAGCAGACAAGCAGATTAAAGTTTTACTGAGCTCTGCCCACCAGAGCAACACCCAGCTCTAACCACCACCAGTCCCTCCCATCAGGAAGCTTGCACAAGCCTCTTAGATAGTCTTATCCACCAGAGGGCAGACAGTAGAAGCAAGAAGAACTACAACCCTGCAGCCTGTGGAATGAATACCACATTCACAGAAAGATAGACAAAATGAAAAGGCAGAGGACTATGTACCAGATGAAGGAACAAGATGAAAACCCAGAAAGAAAACTAAATGAAGTGGAGATAGGCAACTTTCCAGAAAAAGAATTCAGAATAATGATAGTGAAGATGATCCAGGACCTCGGAAAAAGAATGGAGGCAAAGATTGAGAAGATGCAAGAAATGTTTAACGAAGACCTAGAAGAATTAAAGAACAATCACCTGGAAGAATTAAAGAACAAATAAACAGAGATGAACAATACAATAACTGAAATGTAAACTACACTAAAAGTAATCAATAGCAGAATAACTGAGGCAGAAGAACGGATAAGTGACCTGGAAGACAGAACAGTGGAATTCACTGCCATGGAACAGAATAAAGAAAAAGGAATGAAAAGAAATGAACACAGTCTAAGAGACCTCTGGGGCAACATTAAACACAACAACATTCACATCATAGGGGTCCCAGAAGGAGAAGAGAGAGAGAAAAACCTGAGAAAATATTTGAAGAGATTACAGTCGAAAACTTCCCTAACATGGGAAAGGAAACAGCCAAGTCCAGCAAGCACAGAGAGTCCCAGGCAGTATAAACCCAAGGAGAAACACGCCGAGACACACAGTAATCAAATTGACCAAAATTACAGACAAAGAAAAATTACTGAAAGCAACAAGGGAAAAATGACAAATAATATACAAGGGAACTCCCATAAGGTTAACAGCTGATTTCTCAGCAGAAACTCTAGAAGCCAGAAAGGAGTGGCATGATATATTTAAACTAATGAAAGGGAAGAACCTACAATCAAGATTACTCGACCCGGCAAGGATCTCATTCAGAATCGATGGAGAAACCAAAAGCTTTACAGACAAGCAAAAGCTAAGAGAATTCAGCACCACCAAACCAGCTCTACAACAAATGCTAAAGGTACTTCTCTAAATGGGAAACACAAGAGAAGAAAAGGACCTACAAAAACAAACCCAAAACAATTAAGAAAATGGTCATAGGAACATACACATCAATAATTACCTTAAATGTGAATGGATTAAATGCTCCAACCAAAAGACAGGCTCTCTGAATGGATACAAAAACAAGACTATATATATGCTGTCTACAAGAGACCCACTTCAGACCCAGGGACACATACAGACTGAAAGCAAGGGAATGGAAAAAGATATTCCATGCAAATGGAAATCAAAAGAAAGCTCATGTAGCAATACTCGTATCAGATAAAACAGACTTTAAAATAAAGAATGCTATAAGAGACAAGGAAGGACACTACATAATGATCAAGGGATCAATCCAAGAAGATATAACAATTATAAATATATATGTATACAACTTGGGAGCACCTCAATACATAAGGCAAATGCTAACAGCTATAAAAGATGAAATTGACAGTAACACGATAATAGTGAGGGACATTAACACCTCACTTACACCAATGGACAGACCATCCAGACAGAAAATTAATAAGGAAACACAAGCTTTAAATGACACAATAGACCAGAGAGATTTAATTGATATTTACAGGAAATTCGATCTGAAAACAGCAGATTACAGTTTCTTCTCAAGTGCACATGGAACATTCTCCAGGATAGATCACATCTTGGGTCACAAATCATGTTTGGGTAAATTTAAGAAAATTAAAATCATATCAAGTATCTTTCCTGACCACAGTGCTATGAGATTAGAAATCAATTACAGGGGAAAAAACCCCATAAAAAACACAAACACAAGGAAGATAAACTATATGTTACTAAATAACCAAGAGATCACTGAAGAAATCACAGAGGAAATGAAAAAATACCTAGAGACATATGACAATGAAAACATGATGATCCAAAACCTATGCGATGCAGCAAAAGCAGTTTTAAGAGGGAAGTTTATAGCAATACAATCCTACCTCAAGAAACAAGAAAAATTTCAAATGAACAATCTAACCTTACACCTGAAGGAACTAGAGAAAGAAGAACAAACAAAACCCAAAGTTAGTAGAAGGAAAGAAATCATAAATATCAGAGTAAAAATAAATGAAACAGAAAGAAAGAAAACAATAGCAAAGATCAATAAAACTAAAGCTGGTTCTTTAAGATAAACAAAATTGATAAACCTATAGCGAGACTCAACAAGAAAAAGAGGAAGAGGACTCAAATCAATAGAAGTAGAAATGAAAAAGGAGAAGTTACAACAGACACTGCAGAAATACAAAGCGTCCTAAGAGGCTATTACAAGCAATCCTATGCCAATAAAATGGACAACCTGGAAGAGATGGACAAATTCTTAGAAAGGTATACCCTTCCAAGACTGAACCAAGAAGAAACAGGAAATATGAACAGACCAATCACAAGTAACAAAATTGAAACTGTGATTAAAAATCTTCCAACAAACAAAAGTCCAGGACCAGATGGCTTCACAGCTGAATTCTATCAAACATTTAGAGAAGAGCTAACACATCCTCCTCAAACCCTTCCAAAAAATTTCAGAGGAAGGAACACTCCCAAACTCATTCTACAAGGCCACCATCACCCTGCTATGAAAACCAGACAGAGATACTACAAAAAAAGAAAACTACATACCAATATCACTGATGAACATAGATGCAAAAATCCTCAACAAAATACTAGCAAACAGAAACCAACAACACATTAAAAGGATCATATACCATGATCAAGTGGGATTTATCCCAGGGATGCAAAGATTCTTCAATGTATGCAAATCAACCAATGGGATACACCATATTAACAAACTGAAGAACAAAAACCATATGATCATTTCAATAGATGCAGAAAAAGTTTTTGACAAAATTCAACACCAATTTATGATAAGAACTCTCCAGAAAGTGGGCATAGAAAGAACCTACCCTCAACATAATAAAGCCTATATACGACAAACCCACAGCAAACATCATTCTCAATGGTGAAAAACTGAAAGCATTTCCTCTAAGATCAGGAACAAGATTAGGATGGCCACTCTTGCCATTATTATTCAACATAGTTTTGGAAGTCCTGGCCATGGCAATCAGAGAAGAAAAAGAAATAAAAGGAATACAAATTGGAAAAGAAGAAGTAAAACTGTCACTGTTTACAGATATCATGACACTATACATAGAGAATCCTAAAGATGCCACCAGAAAACTACTAGAGCTAATCAATGAATTTGGTAAAGTTTCAGGATATAAAATTGATGCACAGAAATCTCTTGCATTCCTATGCGCTAACAACGAAAGATCAGAAAGAGAAATTAAGGAAACCCATTCACCATTGCAACAAAAAGAATATAATACCTAGGAATAAACCTACCTAAGGAGGTAAAAGACCTGTACTCAGAAAACTATAGGACAATGATGAAAGAAATCAGAGATGACACTAACAGATGGAGAGAGATACCATGTTCTTGGATTGGAAGAACCAATATTGTGAAAATGACTGAACTACCCAAAGATCTACAGATTCAGTGCAATCCCTATTAAATTACCAATGGCATTTTTTACAGAACTAGGACAAAAAAATCTTAAAATTTGTATGGAGACACAAAAGACCCCAAATGGCCAAAGCAATCTTGAGGGGAAAAAACAGAGCTGGAGGAATCAGGCTCCCTGACTTCAGACTATACTACAAAGGTACAGTAATCAAGACAGTATGGTACTGGCACAAAAACAGAAATATGAATCAGTGGAACAGGATATAAAGCCCAGAAATAAACCCACACACCTGTGGTCAACTAATCTATGACAAAGGTGGCAAGGATATACAATGGAGAAAAGACAGTCCCTTCAATAAGTGGTGCTGGGAAAACTGGACGGCTACATGTAAAAGAATGAAATTAGAACACTGCTTAACACCATACACAAAAATAAACTCAAAATGGATTCAAGACCTAAATGTAAGACCGGACACTATAAAACTCTTAGAGGAAAAGACAGGAAAAACACTCTTTGACATAAATCACAGCAAGATCTTTTTTTGCCTCACCTCCTAGAGTAATGGAAATTAAAACAAAAATAAACAAATGGGACCTAATGAAACATAAAAGCTTTTGCACAGCAAAGGAAACCATAAACAAGACCAAAAGACAACCCTCAGAATGGGAGAAAATATTTGCAAATGAAACAACTGACAAAGGATTAATCTCCAAAATTTACAAGCTGCTCATGCAGCTCAATATCAAAAAACCAAACAACCCAATTCAAAAATGGGCAGAAGACCTAAACAGACATTTCTCCAAAGAAGATATACAGATTGCCAACCAACACATGAAAGGATGCTCAACATCACTAATTATTGGAGACATGCAAATCAAAACTACAATGAGGTATCACCTCACACCAGTTAGAATGGGCATCATCAGAAAATCTACAGACAACAAATGCTGGAGAGAAGGGAACCCTCTTGCACAGCTGATGGGAATATAAATTGATACAGCCACTATGGTGAACAGAATGGAGGGTTCTTCAAAAACTAAAAATAGAATTACGATGTGGCCCAGCAATCTCACTACTTGGCATATACCCAGAGAAAACCATAATTCAAAAAGACACATGCACCCCAATGTTCATTGCAGCACTATTTACAATAGCCAGGTCATGGAAGCAACCTAAATGCCCATCGACAGATGAATGGATAAAGAAGTGGTACATTTATACAATGGAGTATTACTCAGCCATAAAAAGGAATGAAATTGGGTCATCTGTAGAGACATGGATGGACTTAGAGACTGTCATACAGAGTGAAGTAAGTCAGAAAGAGAAAAACAAAGATTATATATTAACACATATATGTGGAATCTAGAAAAATGGTAGGTTTTTTATAGGTGAACTGGTTTGCAAGGCAGAAACAGAGACACAGATGTAGAGAACAAACTTATGGACACCAAGGGGAGAAAGTGGAGTGGTGGTGGTGGTGGTGGTGGTGGTGGGATGAATTGGGAGATTGGGATTGACATGTATACACTGATGTGTATAAAATAGATAAGTAATAAGAAACTGCTGTATAAAAAGTTTTAAGGGCTTCCCTGGTGGTGCAGTGGTTGAGAGTCTGCCTGCCGATGCAGGGGACACGGGTTTGTGCCCCGGTCCGGGGAGATCCCACGTGCCGCGGAGTGGCTGGGCCTGTGAGCCGTGGCCTCTGGGCCTGCGCGTCCGAAGCCTGTGCTCCGCAACGGGAGAGACCACAGCAGTGAGAGGCCCGTGTACCGCAAAAAAAAAAATAAATAAAATTTAAAAAATAAAATAAAAAATAAAATTCTGTTGTCAATGTTGAATTTTCATGACAGAAAAAAAAATGTGTGGATATCTAGGCACAAATTCAATTATTATAACACTAAAATGTTTCTAGTGTTAAAAACACAGACATATAGCAACATAAAAATATTGAAAAATATACTGAAACAATTTAGGGTTTTAAATATCCCCTAGTATGTTCAAGTATTAAAGTGAAATCTACATAGAACAAATAAAGCATTGTTTTTAGCTCATTACAATTTTAAGTTTTGGTATCTGGACCTCCACCACGAATATATTATTTAAAATTTAATGTATCACAGGAATGATGAACTTCTACGTTATCAAAATAGAAGTAAATAGAGTGTATTAATCTGTTAAATTGGCTATATAATTGAGAAACCTATTCTTCCATTCACTGTTCAAATTAACCATTCACCTTAACAGACATGTTAGATATTAAATATTAAGTAAAACAGATTATAGCATGGATATTTTATATTTGGAATTTACTTCTTGGCTTAAAAATGACTAGCTCACAGTAGACCTCAAATATTTACTGGAAAAAATGTGACATTATTTCACTTGATTTTTTAAAATAATATAGAACATTATTATGTAGAAAGAATATGTATAAGCATATACACATGAGCTATTTGTTTGAGGTAGAACCAGAGAGTAACATTTTAAAATTATTATTTCTTCTTTATTTTGCCCTTTTCTTCTCCCTATTATTTTTTGCCTTGTCTCATGATAAGTTTGATATTTCCTGAAACATGGGCATAAAAGGTTATTCAGAATTATAACCCCTTTAGAACGTGTCTCTACTTGTATTTTAAAGGAAGAGTCAGCAAGCTATGACCTGCAGACCAATTCGGGTCCACTACCTAAATTTTAAGTAAAGTTTTATTGGAACACAGTCATAATTGTTTGTAAACATATAGTATATGGCTTCTTTGGTGCTAAAATAGTGGAGTTGGGTAGTTGAAGCAGGCAAAATCTAAAATATTTACTATCTGACCATTTACAGAAAAGATCTGCTGACCGGTGCTCTAAAATGTTCTGAATTCTGCTTACAATTTATAGAACACCCCATCAAGTGTATACATATCAACGTAACAGCATGCTGTGCTGAAAGATCCTGATTATCAGTGAGTATTCCATACCAGGAAGGTCATGGTAGTTTAAGTAGATGATTTTACATAACAAAGTCATTTGTGGAAAAGTTTGGGATGCAGACAATGACACCTAATTTTTCTTAGGAATCCTGTGTGTACACAAATACCAACCCAGGACTGAAATAAATTCCCTAACAAAAAGTGAATGAATCTGGTCATTTCATTGCAAGAATATAACCCTTAAGTGCAAACCTAATTGATGCTTCACATAAATAAGGGAACAAAGGCTGACAGTTCAAACAGACTCTGAAAGAAGCTAATTATCAACTATTTTTATGGGAAAAAGCAAAGTTTATCCTACTATTTATTTCTTTACTCTCACAAATGCATGGGCACTACTCAATTATTGAGAGGTGAACTAATTATTTTGTACGTTATACATGCCCTTTGTCTCTTTTCTGTTTGTTTGTATACTTGTGTTTTTTGTTTTTTTCAGCTGAATGCCTCAAGTTCTACCATTTCACTGATCATCAACCACAATTTAAGAACAAGGAAGCAGAATTTAAAGACTGGAAATGAGTTCACTCTTGCCCTTATTGTTCCGTTCTGTTAAAAGAGTAGGAAATTCTTCATTAAAATTAGGTCTTTTGTTACCTATTGACTTTATTAATTATATCTTTCAGAAAACAAGAGATGTTACTTTGTTTAGTGTCTAGGTGCATAATTATTGTCTTAATACAAAAGCTAAATTCATCTAGGACTAAGTGTAGACCCATTACTAATTTTCTAAAGTGTAAAGATGAAGATAATTGACTTTTTTCTTCCTATTTTTATGACTCATTCTCAAAGATTTCATTTAAAAATTATATTTATCTGATTCCTTTTAATTTTATTGATAATCACATTGCTAGGAACATTATAGATTCTCAAAACAGCCTTTGTTATTAATTGATTCAAATCCTTGAATTTTCTTTGCTCTTGATGTAAAAGATGTTTGCAGTATTAAGGCTGAAATGACCTTTAAAGAGCTATTTTGTCCTAGAAAACAAAAATATTTTCTATGGATAAAATCCATTAATAATTAACATTGTTTTCATAGCTTAGTGTTAACAGTCCCTAAACAAAATAAATCGACCTGTGAGAGAATAAAGTTAAGCCAGACAATTTGTATCTCCTTGAAAACAGATGTTATACCTCTCTAAAACTGGATGAAATTCAAATTTTCTTTTAATTGTATTTTATCAGGAAAAATCCATATTTTCATTAAAAGAGAGTAGTTAAAAAACATTAGGATGGAAGATTATGTGAATTTGCTGAGTCTAAAACATTATTTGATAATTTCCCCAAATTGAAAACCAATACCTGTACTTAATTCTCAATAAAGTTCATTGCCTAAGAAATAATAGCAATTTGTGTGTTGTAGTAAAAGTGAATTGAAAGTATCTTCAGAATATTTTCATGAAAGAAAAACAAAACAAGTGACTGAGTCTTATTGTGTATAGGGTTTACTGATATCTTATTTCCTATGTGTTTAGGATTTAACTGGGGTGCTAAAAACATGATGGTTCAGCTGAGATAGGGTATGACGTAGGTGGGAAGTCAAAAGATATTGGTTTCCATTTCCATTCTCTCTATGCTGAAATGTGTAACCTAAGTCTTCAGCTAAATATCAGGTTAGATACCTGCAGCACTCTGACTGGATTCAATCTCCCAGGTAGGATTTTGTTGCTTTCTGGTTAGCGGAACTGCCAGACCTTTTTGGATTTTCCACTAAGAACCTGGCATAATCATTTGAATTCAAAATCTCTCCTAAAAATATCTTTATGGATCAAAGGGCCCAGTCTCAACATCTCTAACACAGAACATTATCAGCTCCTTCCAGGAAGCAGCATTACATTTTAGTTATTGTTACATACACATAAGGATAATTTTATCTAGCTTAGCCCTTTCCCTCATCTGCACAATGACACAACTGAACTAAATGATCTTTCCGTTTTCTTCCAGCTTCCTAAATTTTTTGAGTCTATGAGGTAAAACTTTTATGGCAGAGAAACATGTTCTTTGGGTGGAGAAATTGTGTGGGAATGTCCACAGCTATTCCAATGACAAAGTTCCAGAATCCACTTTATCAAGGAGAATTGTGTGTGGGGCTGGGGTTGGGGGAGGAGAATAAAAACAAAAAAAGAGACAGATGGACTTCTTGTGATGATTTAATGTAATGTCCTACGTCCCTTCTAGTGCCCTTTGGCAAATTTCATTACAATGACCCATAATAAGTAGAAAGGTCTTTCTCTTTCATTTTAAAGAGAAATGAGTATTCAATTGAGAACAACATAGTAATTATTTGGAGATCATACAAATGTTAATTCACAGAGACAGAAAAAGTAAAAGAGATTATACTCGACAGCTGCAGAAGCAGACAGCTGGACATAGGAATAAAGATTAGACAACCTCTGAAATGCCAGCTTTGTAATCCTAGGCAAGTATCTTAACCTCTCTGGTAATCCTTATTCTGAGCGTTAAATGGAATAACAAATGTAAAGTTCCTGGCAATTTGTGGGATGCCAACACAGGTTAACTCCTTTTTCCTCCCTATAGTATCATGGATGGAATCTCCTCTCTGGTACTTACTGTTTTATAGATACAAAAAAGATGTAGATAGAGAGAGGGGAAGATGGCGGAAGAGTAAGATGTGGAGATCACCTTCCTCCCCACAGATACACCAGAAATACATCTACATGTGGAACACCTCCTACAGAACACCTACTGAACGCTGGCAGAAGACCTCAGACCTCCCAAAAGGCAAGAAAGTCACCACGTACCTGGGTAGGGCAAAAGAAAAAAGAATAAACAGAGACAAAAGGATAGGGATGGGACCTGTACCAGTGTGAGGGAGCTGTGAAGGAGGAAAGGTTTCCACACACTAGAAGCCCCTTCGCGGGTGGAGACTGTGGGTGGTGGAGGGGGGAGCTTCGGGGCCACGGAGGAGAGCGCAGCAACAGGGGTGCAGAGGGCAAAGCAGAGAGATTCCCGCACAGAGGATCGGTGCCAACTGGCACTCACCAGCCCAAGAGGCTTGGCTGCTCACCTGCCGGGGCGGGCGGGGCTGGGAGCTGAGGCTTCAGTCTCGGAGCCGGGAGGGAGTCCTGGGAAAAGTATGGACCTGCCGAAGAGGCAAGAGACTTTTTCTTCCCTCTCTGTTTCCTGGTGCGCGAGGAGAGGGGAATAAGAGCGCCGCTTAAAGGAGCTCCAGAGACGGGCACAAGCCGCGGCTAAAAGCACGGACCCCAGAGACGGGCATGAGACGCTAAGGCTGCTGCTGCCGCCACCAAGAAGCCTGTGAGCAAGCACAGGTCACTCTCCACACCTCCCTTCCGGGGAGCGTGTACAGCCCACCACTGCCAGGGTCCCGTGATCCAGGGACAACCTCCCTGGGAGAACGCACGGCATGCCTCACGCTGATGCAATGTCACGCAGGCCTCTGCAGCCGCAAGCTTGCCCCGCATCCGTGCCCCTACCTCCCCCAGGCCTGAGTGAGCCAGAGCCACCGAATCAGCTGCTCCTTTAACCCCATCCTGTCTGAGCTAACAGACGCCCTCCCGCGACCTACACGCAGAGGCGGGGCCAAATCCAAAGCTGAACCCCGGGGAGCTGTGCGAACAAAGAAAAGGGAAATCTCTCCCAGCAGCCTCAGGAGCAGCGGATTAAATCTCCACAATCAACTTGATATACCCTGCATCTGTGGAATACATGAATAGACAACGAATCATCCCAAATTGAGGAGGTGGACTTTGAGAGCAAGATTTATTGTTTTTTCTCCTTTTCCTCTTTTTGTGAGTGTGTATGTGTATGCTTCTGTGCGAGATTTTGTCTGTATAACTTTGCTTTCACCATCTGTCCTAGGGCTCTATCCATCCGTTTTTTTGGTTTTTTTTTTTTGCTTTTTTATTTTACTTAAAAAAAGTTTTTTTCTTAATAATTATTTTTTTATTTTAATAACTTTATTTTATTTTACCTTACTTTATTTTCTTTTCTTTTATCCTCTTTCTTTCTACTTTTTCTCCCTTTTATTTTGAGCCATGTGGATGAAAGGCTCTTGGTGCTGCAGCCAGGAGTCAGTGCTGTGCCTCTGAGGTGGGAGAGCCAACGTCAGGACACTGGTCCACAAGGGACCTCCCAGCTCCACATAATATCAAACGGCGAAAATCTCCCAGAGATCTCCATCTCAACACCAATACCCAGCTTCACTCAACGACCAGCAAGATACAGTGGTGGACACCCTATGCCAAACAACTATCAAAACAGGAACACAACCCCATCCATTAGCAGAGAGGCTGCCTAAAATCATAATAAGTCCACAGACACCCCAAAAAGTGGGTGGACCTCACCAGACGTGGACCTGCCTACCAGAAAGACAAGATCCAGCCTCATCCACCAGAACACAGGCACTAGTCCCCTCCACCAGGAAGCCTACACAACCCACTGAACCAACCTTAGCCACTGGGGACAGACACCAAAAACAACGGGAACTATGAACCTGCAGCCTGCAAAAAGGAGACACCAAACACAGTAAGATAAGCAAAATGAGAAGACAGAAAAACACACAGCAGATGAAGGAACAAGATAAAAACCCACCAGACCTAACAAATGAAGAGGAAATAGGCAGTTTACCTGAAAAAGAATTCAGAATATTGATAGTAAGGATGATCCAAAGTCTTGGAAATAGAATAGACAAAATGCAAGAAACATTTAACAAGGACCTAGAAGAACTAAGGATGAAACAAGCAATGATGAACAGCACAATAAATGAAATTAAAAATACTCTAGAAGGGATCCATAGCAGAATAACTGAGGCAGAAGAACGGAAAAGTGACCTGGAAGATAAAAAAGTGGAAATAACTACTGCAGAACAGAATAAAGAAAAAAGACTGAAAAGAACTGAGGACAGTCTCAGAGACCTCTGGGACAACATTAAATGCACCAACATTCGAATTATAGGGGTTCCAGAAGAAGAAGAGAAAAAGAAAGGGACTGAGAAAATATTTGAAGAGATTATAGTTGAAAACATCCCGAATAAGGGAAAGGAAATAGTTAATCAAGTCCAGGAAGCACAGAGAGTCCCATACAGGATACATCCAGGGAGAAACACACCAAGACACATATTAATCAAACTGCCAAAAATTAAATACAAAGAAAACATATTAAAAGCAGCAAGGGAAAAACAACAAATAACACAAAAGGGAATCCCCATAAGGTTAACAGCTGATCTTTCAGCAGAAACTGCAAGCCAGAAGGGAGTGGCAGAGCATATTTAAAGTGATGAAGAAGAAAAACCTACAACCAAGATTACTCTACCCAGCAAGGATCTAATTCAGATTTGATGGAGAAATTAAAACCTTTAAAGAAAAGCAAAAGCTGAGAGAGTTCAGCACCACCAAACCAGCTTTACAACAAATGCTAAAGGATCTTCTCTAGGCAAGAAACACAAGAGAAGGAAAAGACCTATAATAACAAAACAATTAAGAAAATGGGAACAGGTACATACATATTGATAATTACCTTAAATGTAAATGGATTAAATGCTCCCACCAAAAGACACAGATTGGCTGAATGGATACAAAAACAAGACCAACATATATGTTGTCTACAAGAGACCCACTTCAGACCTAGAGACACATACAGACTGAAAGTGAGGGGATGGAAAAAGATATTCCATGCAAATGGAAAGCAAAAGAAAGCTGGAGTAGCAATTCTCATATCAGACAAAATAGACTTTAAAATAAGGACTATTAGAAGAAGAAAATAAAGACTAAAGAAGAACACTACATAATGATCAAGGGATCGATCCAGGAAGAAGATATAACAACTGTAAATATTTATGCACCCAACATAGGAGCACCTCAATACATAAGGCAAATACTAACAGCCATAAAACAGGAAATCGACAGTAACACATTCATAGTAGGGGACTTTAACACCCCACTTTCACCAATGGACAGATCATCCAAAATAAAAATAAGGAAACACAAGCTTTAAATGATACATTAAACAAGATGGACTTAATTGATATTTATAGGACATTCCATCCAAAAACAACAGAATACACATTTTTCTCAAGTGCTCATGGAACATTCTCCAGGATAGATCATATCTTGGGTCACAAATCAAGCCTTGGTAAATTTAAGAAAATTGAAATTGTATCAAGTATCTTTTCTGACCACAACGCCATGAGACTAGATATCAATTACAGGAAAAGATCTGTAAAAAATACAAACACATGGAGGCTAAACAATACACTACTTAATAATGAAGAGATCACTGAAGAAATCAAAGAGGAAATCAAAAAATACCTAGAAACAAATGACAATGGAGACACAACGACCCAAAACCTGTGGGATGCAGCAAAAGCAGTTCTAAGGGGGAAGTTTATAGCAATACAAGCCCACCTTAAGAAGCAGGAAACATCTCGAATAAACAACCTAACCTTGCACCTCAAGCAATTAGAGAAAGAAGAACAAAAAACCTCCAAAGTTAGCAGAAGGAAAAAAATCATAAAGATCAGATCAGAGATAAATGAAAAAGAAATGAAGGAAACGAGAGCAAAGATCAATAAAACTAAAAGCTGGTTCTTTGAGAAAATAAACAAAATTGATAAACCACTAGCCAGACTCATCAAGAAAAAAAGGGAGAAGACTCAAATCAATAGACTGAGAAATGAAAAAGGAGAAGTAACAACTGACACTGTAGAAATACAAAAGATCATGAGAGATTACTACAAGCAACTGTATGCCAATAAAATGGACAACCTGGAAGAAATGGACAAAATCTTAGAAATACACAACCTTCCAAGACTGAATCAGGAAGAAATAGAAAATATGAACAGACCAATCACAAGCACTGAAATTGAAACTGTGATTAAAAATCTTCCAACAAACAAAAGCCCAGGACCAGATGGCTTCCCAGGTGAATTCTACCAAACATTTAGAGAAAAGCTAATACCTATCCTTCTCAAACTCTTCCAAAATATAGCAGAGAGAGGAGCACTCCCAAACTCATTCTATGAGGCCACCATCACCCTGACACCAAAACAAGACAACGATGTCACAAAGAAAGAAACCTACAGGCCAATATCACTGATGAACATAGATGCAAAAATCCTTAACAAAATACTCACAAACAGAATCCAACATCACATTAAAAGGATCATACACCGTGATCAAGTAGAGTTTATTCCAGGAATGCAAGGATCCTTCAATATACGCAAATCAATCAATGTGATACACCATGTTAACAAACTGAAGGAGAAAAACCATATGGTCATCTCAGTAGATGCAGAGAAAGCTTTCAACAAAATTCAACACCCATTTATGACAAAAACCCTCCAGAAAGTAGGCATAGAGGGAAATTTCCTCAACATAATAAAGGCCATATATGACAAACCCACAGCCAACATCGTCCTCAATGGTGAAAAACTGAAAGCATTTCCACTAAGATCAGGAACAAGACAAGGTTGCCCACTCTCACCACTCTTTTTCAACATAGTTTTGGAAGTTTTAGCCACAGCAATCAGAGAAGAAAAGGAAATAAAAGGAATCCAAATCGGAAAAGAAGAAGTAAAGCTGTCACTGTTTGCAGATGACATGATACTGTACATAGAGAATCCTAAAGATGCTACCAGAAAACTACTAGAGCTCATCAATGAATTTCGTAAAGTAGCAGGATACAAAATTAATGCACAGAAATCTCTGGCATTCCTATGCACTAATGATGAAAAATCTGACAGTGAAATCAAGAAAACACTCCCATTTACCATTGCAACAAAAAGAATAAAATACCTAGGAATAAACCTACCTAAGGAGACTAAAGACCTGTATGCAGAAAATTATAAGACACTGATGAAAGAAATTAAAGATGACACAAATAGATGGAGAGATATACCATGTTCCTGGATTGGAAGAATCAACATTGAGAAAATGACTCTACTACCAAAAGCAATCTACAGATTCAATGCAATCCCTATCAAACTACCACTGGCATTTTTCACAGAACTAGAACAAAAATTTTCACAATTTGTATGGAAACACAAAAGACCCCGAATAGCCAAAGCAATCTTGAGAACGAAAAACGGAGCTGGAGGAATCAGGCTCCCGGACTTCAGACTATACTACAAAGCTACAGTAATCAAGACAGTATGGTACTGGACAAAAACAGAAATATAGATCAATGGAACAGGATAGAAAGCCCAGAGATAAACCCACGCACATATGGTCACCTTATCTTTGATAAAGGAGGCAGGAGTGTACAGTGGAGAAAGGACAGCCTCTTCAATAAGTGGTGCTGGGAAAACTGGACAGGTACATGTAAAAGTATGATATTAGATCATTCCCTAACACCATACACAAAAGTAAGGTCAAAATGGATTAAAGACCTAAATGTAAGGCCAGAAACTATCAAACTCTTAGAGGAAAGCATAGGCAGAACACTCTATGACATAAATCACAGCAAGATCCTTTTTGACCCACCTCCTAGTGAAATGGAAATAAAAACAAAAATAAACAAATGGGACCTAATGAAACTTAAAAGCTTTTGCACAGCAAAGGAGACCAAACAAGACCAAAAGATAAACCTCAGAATGGGAGAAAATATTTGCAAATGAAGCAACTGACAAAGGATTAATCTCCAAAATTTACAAGCAGCTCATGCAGCTCAATAACAAAAAAACAAACAACGGAATCCAAAAATGGGCAGAAGACCTAAATAGACATTTCTCCAAAGAAGATATACAGACTACCAACAAACACATGAAAGAATGCTCAACATCATTAATCATTAGAGAAATACAAATCAAAACTACAATGAGATATCATCTCACACCAGTCAGAATGGCCATCATCAAAAAATCTAGAAACAATAAATGCTGGAGAGGGTGTGTAGAAAAGGGTACACTCTTGCATTGCTGGTAGGAATGTGAATTGGTATAGCCACTATGGAGAACAATATGGGGGTTCCTTAAAAAACTACAAATAGAACTACCATATGACCCAGCAATCCCACTACTGGGCATATACCCTGAGAAAACCATAATTCAAAAGGAGTCATGTACCAAAATGTTCACTGCAGCTCTATTTACAATAGCCCAGAGATGCAAACAACCTAAGTGTCCATATCAGATGAATGGATAAAGAAGATGTGGCACATATATACAATGGAATATTACTCAGCCATAAAAGAAACGAAATTGAGCTATTTGTAATGAGGTGGATGGACCTAGAGTCTGTCATATAGAGTGAAGTAAGTCAGAATGAGAAAGACAAATACCATATGCTAACACATATATATATATATAATTTAAGGAAAAAAATGTCATGAAGAACCTAGGGGTATGACAGGAATAAAGACATAGATCGACTAGAGAATGAACTTGAGGATATGGGGAGGCGGAAGGGTAAGCTGTGACAAAGCGAGAGAGTGGCATGGACATATATACACTATCAAACGTAAAATAGATAGCTAGTGGGAAGCAGCCGTATATCACAGGGAGATCAGCTCGGGTGCTTTATGACCACCTAGAGGGGTGGGATAGGGAGGGTGGGAGGGAGGGAGACGCAAGAGGGAAGAGATATGAGAACATATGTATACGTATAACTGATTCACTTTGTTATAAAGCAGGAACTAACACACGATTGTAAAGCAATTATACTCCAATAAAGAGGTAAAAAAAAAAAAAGATGTAAACTTTTCTTATCTTTCTGAAACTTTCTATCTATTTGACAGAGAGGACATAAAAAAAGAAGTAAACAATAATAAAAGATAAAGAAGATTTCCTATCTATTGTATTTTATTGAATCCTAGGCTGAAATTACCAATATTATTGGATAAATGAAAGTGGCTATGCTGTACTGAGGAAATGTAAATGATTAGATCCGTACACCTAGCCTTGTATGTCATCATGGAAATAAACTCCAGGATGAGGAAACAGAATTTACTAGATGTATAAGACAAAACAAATAAGTGTTGATTTTAAAATATAAACAACTTTTGTGGTCAAGAAATAGACTCTTTCACTCAATAATTATTTATTGAATACTCATTATATATCAAATATTGTACTTGACTATGAAACTACAAAGATAAAATAAAATTACTCCAGTTCCCTTCTTAAACTGGGAACAAGGATGTAGAGAGGCAAATGAATAAATGCATGCATGAATGAATGCAGATGAAGCTCAAAAAAAAATGGAAGTTTCCAAAGCAGAAACAAAAGCAGTTAAAGCAAAAGAACATAAGCATGTATGAGCACGTACATTAATAATGGTACACATTTGACTGCCTAATGGATATGGGAACTTGTTAAAGATTATTTATGATAAATCAAAATTGAAGGTCAATACATACTAAATCTCAAATTTGCATTTAATTTGTATTTGTGATGTAAATAAGAGATCACACATTCCAGCATCACCCAGATCATTCATTTAATGCAGCAGGTAGTAAATACTCCCTTTTTAGCCAAACAGAAGACATTAGAGAACAGTAATCATAAAATAGTGTCAGGGGCTTTCTCAAAGAAAAATCCAAATATTTGAGGGGTATTGTTGCATTTAGAAGAAATTATAAAATTTAGGCAAAATCTATTCTAGAGAAAACCTGTTCTCTTCTCCATCAAGTCCACACTGAAATTATTTGTTATAATTTTTTACAACAATTTCTAAATGGAAATTGACCTGGAAGAATAGCTGTCTAAAGATACTGCACAATTTTCATATGTTTATTATAGAAATGCCTTATTCCTTGTGTGAAATATGCTTGAGACAATTCCCAAAAAGAGTATGAGAATGAAAGTTTACATAACTCAAATGAACTAAACTATCAACAATGGGATAAGATTAATTCTATATATTTGGTGTTTTACAGATGTGACATATGTCCAGCATCTCTCTCTCATGTTCTCTTTTTAAAAATATTACAGCCAGGGAGGTAAAGACTTGTAAGAAAAGACTGAAGTCTCATTTTAACTTTATTCTTGATGTTCTTACAGGTAAAACCATCTTTTTACAAAACCTTTCAATATTTAATAAATGGCCAGGACTGAGGCTCTAGAGGAAGTTCCCTCATACCAAATTCTTTGACAGTCCAGCCTCACTGTTTTTCCACTTGGAAAAACTATTTACCCAGTAGCTACAAAAGGGTAACTATAAATATATGTACCAACCAAAGGATTCAGAACTAAAAAGCACTAAATTAATGATAAACAGGCATTGAAACAAAGGAAGGAACCATGCGCCACGATGGTCTTTCTATTCCACTTTAGCTCATAGACTCTGTGTGTGTGTGCACGCACGTGCACACGCATGTGCACACTTGCATAGTGACTTGTAAAGATACTGTGTCTTCTTTGCCTAGTAAAGGAGTTTGGAAGTGAGAGAAAGAGCAGCACAATACGAAGGAAGAGAGAGATGAGTGTACATTAATCTAGGAGGGGACTAGTCATTAACAGTTTTCCCATATATTAATCATATTGCTGATGAAAACATGATCACCATAGAAATTCTTTTCGTGAAAGTGGTATCAGAAAGAATATGAGTTGAACTTAAGCTCAGGAATTTTCTGAAATAGAGATTATATATGGAATGTTATTCTTGGTATCTCCTTCTCCTTTACTATTGAAAGTCAATTCAAGAGTATTTTCTGCCCTTTTGAGTTGAGAGAAACTGCACCATATGCTCTGCTTACCCAGGCAGTGTAAAGCAAAGTGCTGAGCAATTATATGGTGGATTTGATCAGTTTTGACAGCCAGTCCTGAAACTCAAGACGGAATCCCCTGCTCTTTCTTCTGCAGCAGGTTCTCGGACTGAATTATATGACTAATTGAATCAAATTTCTACTTTACCTTGGCAATATCCTCACAAATCCTACAAGTGCAAAATGGCCTTCCTGATCAGTGTTTACAATTCTATGTGTCATGGTTATTTTACAACTTCCATATCAGCATACATGAAATAATGATGGATAAAAATATTTCAATGCCCTTTGAAATACTACAGATTGTCTTACACACTGAAATCATCCCAGAATGATACCTGTCCTCAATTCCTGCATCTTGTTTTCACCAAGTAAAATATTTGATCAGGGAGTCCTAGTACAACTTATAATCAGTTAAATATAAATTAGTTCAGGAAGTTCTTCTCATTCTTTCCTTGAAACATGTCCAAGAATCATGTGGGTTACCTGGATCATTTCCTTAGCATATTATCGTAATCATACAAGAAACACATGGCATTCACACTGACAGTATATCCTTTACAGTAATATATTAGTGAAATTGAGATGCCCTCAAGATAAAGGTCATTAACCTTAGCCACTGATTCTATAATCCAAACCCAAATAACTCTCTAGAGAGTCTCTAAGGGGATGGGTCACTCACTTTGGATACTCATAAGGCTAAAGCAATCTCCCCAAAACTTCTTAATGTGCGATGATCAGTTTAACTTAGAGATACATGCACATACAACAGAGGGATGGGATCTCACTTCTGAGATGAAAGCAAATTAACACCGGAGCAATTTATCTTTCACAGCATATTATGGGTCAGCGTCAGCACGCCACAGATGTACACCTCATGAGGAACATAAAAAGACATCTGTGAGATGGGGGAAAATGTACCAATAGTATATATTCAGTCTAAGTTAGTAATGAAATTTCAACCACACCCCAAATGAATGTTTCAAATATACAAAGAAAAAGAGGAAAAATATCTCCAGATTAGTAATAGGCAAAAAGTTCTAGTTCATATATACTAGTGGACAACTAATTTGAGAGAGGAAAGGACACAAGAATGAGATAGAGAAAAAGGGAGAGGGGGAAAGAGAGAGAGAAAGAGAGAAAGAGAGGGATTTATCATTCCTCTCGATTTTGAAGCAAAATTAAATTAAAATATGTTCATGTTGAATTTTATAAGATACTGTTCCAAAGATTTTCTTAGTCATTTTCTGTTTTTACTATAGTTTCTGTTATGTCCACTGTCAGGAAAGACATGACTCATGCCATGACCACCATGAGGACCATGTGTTTTATCACTTCATGGCTCATAGGTGACTAGCCATATTTGGATCATGCCTCGAGTCTTATAACCCAGGTCACACAGGTAAAATCAAAATCAGACAATATCTCTTTTAATAAATCACTCAGGGAGTTCACCAAAAAGCTAGATTTATTCCTTTAAGAACCTAGTATTATGTAGATAATCTCTGTAATTGCCACTGTTTCCAGTATTTACAATTGAGAGAAATGAAGAGAAATGAAGACAGAGAGAGAGAGAGAGAGAGAGAGAGAGAAATGAAGAAAGAAAGAGAAACAAAAGAAAGACACAAGGAATTCATGTCAGAGAAAATACTTTAGAAATATTCTGTTTTATAGGTTGTCAAATATTTGCAGAAGACAAATATATCTCCTTGGAAAACACTTGGAAAATGATTTCTTTCTTATGATCACATAGTATGTGGTATGCTCTGCCCCGTCACCACATAAAATAATTCACTTTGTTGTTTGTCTGTTTGCATGCTAGATTTTTAAAACTAAACAGGGAATATGTTTTTTAATTCTTTAATCTATCCTTTGGTCCAAGCACAGTGCCTGGCACATGAAAAGTTCTCAATAAGTATTTTTGGAATAAATGAAAGAATGGATAATAAATTATTTCAATTTCTTAGGCAGAAAGAAAGTTCTAGTTAATGTTATTGTTGTTACCAATTTTTGACAGGCTAATGCTTTTTCTGTGATATTTCCAACATGATTTCTAATTTATTAACACGTCCTGTGGCTGATCAAATTTTGCAGAGCTACCCATGCAAACAACAGGGTCAGGCTGCCCATGGATATGCTGGGAACCATGGTCATGATCTCCTTCCTCTTTTACTTTGCATTCCAGAGGGTCAATCAGTTGGAATACATCACCATTTAACAGGGGATGATTTCCAGCCTTCAGGAAACAAATCTAGTGTAAAAATAGAAGGAAAATTATGCCTTTCTTATTCTTTTTTTTTTTTTCCTTTGGGGATGGGTTTGGGGGTTTGGAAATTTAGAAGTTGTAGGGGATTAAAAGAGTAGTAAGTAAAGGATCAAATGAAAGTAAAGCATCTAATGAAATAGGAAGCGAAGACCAAAAGAAGAAAGTATCAAAGTATAAGGAGGAATTAAGGTTGAGAAACCAGAGAAAAGAAAAAGTAAAAGTAAAGAGATCAGCAAATTATTTTATATAGTTCCACATACTTTTTTTTTATCTGATGAATAATTTATTTTTCTATGATATTCACTCTAAAATACTTCAAATATTATATATCACTTTAAAATGAGATTCTGCAGATTCACAAAATTACTAACCTTCTCTGGTACAATTGATTTCATCACTGAAGTCTCCACAGTCATTGTCACCATCACAGGCCCAATGGCCTGGGATACATCTGCCACTGGAACATCTGAACTGATTATCAAAGCAGGACTGAACACAGCCAACCTCATCACTCCCGTCCCCACAGTCATCATCTGGAAAGAAGCAACAACAGCCAGGTGGTGAGAACTGGTCCATGGAGAAACTTTTCCTTATGAAATACTTAACATTTCTTTTTGGTATTGAGAGCTTTCTTTTGTTATTAAAAAAAGGAATGATAAATCAATGATCAACATTTCCCATGAGTAGTGGGAGAATTATTTTCATTTTTATATTGTTTATTTCTGATTGAATACCAACTGCTAAACTAAGGGGGAAAAATCCTTGACTTTGGATTTTGAAGCTTAACTTCCATTTTACTCAGAAATGACTAACCACTGACTAAATAAATCTATGCAACATGAAATAATTATGAAGTGGGAAGACAATGGTGACTGTAGGAATTTTATGAAATGATACAGCTTGTGATACAATTATTGCTGGAAAATTACTATTTAGACCTAGAACCTTTGTACCCCAGAGTTTATAACTGTATTTTTAATTCAGATCCTTTTTCTCCATTCTCCCACAAGAGGGCTCACTGTGTACCCTTCCTCCACTGGCTCTGAAGTGTGTATTTATATCAGGAAATTATTGTACGCTATCATTAGCAATGACTTATACTCTTTATTAACAACTGTTGCAGGAGGGAGGTGAGAGGAATGTGAAGTGAAAACAGATTAAATTGAAATCAATGGCTGAGAAGTTATCGATTTATGTATAATTCATTTACCTGTATTTGGCATAATTTAACATAATGATACAATTGAGTGAAGAAAAAATACCATTTGTACATAAAAAAAAAACAAGGTGACAAAGTTGAGACCATGGATAATTCCAATATAATTTATAAACTACTCCATCCTGAGGTTATAGAGCGTTTTACATAAATGCTTTGGGGAGTCTGAATTGTCCAGGTTGTTTCCTCAGTTGTTGCTTTAACTTCATGTTTGTTGACTTAGGCTATGTCCAGCATAATATCTGAAAACAAGTCTCCATCACAGCCCCAAGGGACGGATATTGAGTTCCATTTCCCTTAATGCTAATCCCCATTGACGTGCCAGCTGCCCTCTCACCACTTGTCTTGGCCATTTTGATTGACTCTGCAACCTCCTCTCACAAACTACCTCAGAAAGAGGCAAAGCTGCACAGCCAGCCAGGCCCCCAATCAAATCAGTGCAGTCTAGTGGACATTTGGTACTTGCCAGAGTCGCAGTGCCATTTACTGCTAATGCATCTTCCACTCTTGCATGCAAACTGAGTTAGTGGCTCACAAGTTGGGAATTCTGTGAAAGATAGAAAAACATCCAATAGGAAAGGTGTTATCGACTGTGTTTCACTTAATTTGCTTCTCATTTGCTAATATGATCAGAACTCTACCCTTCTCTTCCACAGAAGGCACAGAGGAAATGTTAGGTAAACAAATATAGTGGCAGTAACTTCTTGAGGACTTAGGATACACATACTTTTAATATCTTTTATATGAGTACATTTCAGTGACTGAAAGCCAAGGAGAATCACTTGATGAAGGACTGTTTAGATTCATTCTACTGCAAGAAAAATAGATGTCAATTCCCTGCACCAAGGGACTCAACCTCCTCCCAGTGAAGAACAGCTGGATGAAGCTCTATATTCGTGGGCTTCAAAGTAAAGTGTGTGCTTTAAAAGGGAAAGGCCTTTTCTGAACATAGAGAGCCGAAGTAGGAAGGTTGGATCCAAGTTTGCCTGAGTGATGTCAACATAATAAGTTGAAAGTAAGAAAACAAACACAAAGAAAAAACTCATTAAATTTAGTTTAGTTGGTATCAAACAGTTATAGATTTTGAAAGTGTGAATTCTAAGTTAAAAAAAAACAGCAGCTGCATAGCACAGGGAGATCAGCTCCGTGCATTGTGACCACCTAGAGGGGTGGGATAGGTAGGGTGGGAGGGAGGGAGATGCAAGAGGGAAGAGATATGGGAACATATGTATATGTATAACTGATTCACTTTGTTATAAAGCAGAAAGTAACACACCATTGTAAAGCAATTATACTCCAATAAAGATGTTAAAAAAAACCCCACAAAAATTCCCCTGAAAATAAACAACAGCAAAGAATTGGACTTCAAAGTAAAATTTTACTAAATTAAATCAAAAGACCTCCCTTCCTAACCCTTAGATAACTATGACAACAAAAATTAAAAAGCAAAACATAGAATTAGCACAGAAAACAATTCTAAAGGATTACTAGCCAATTCAAAGGACTGGTAAATTCAGCAGACAATTTTGTCATAATAAGATCAGATAATCAAGACTGACTGCAAGAAAAAAAGAAAGAAAAAAGGTAGTAATAATAAGAGAAAATATAATTGCAAACAGTTCATCCAAGGAATTCAGAGCAGCTTACTAATATTTCCCAGGAGAAAGTTTTTCATATGGTGAAAGTAATTCATGTAGAGTTTACATGGTGTGCTCAATATCAGAACTTTTATCTCCCAAGACAATATTCATGGAATCATAAACCCTCACACACACAACCTATTTAATAGACATTAAAAAAAATAGAAAAAGAAGAATGAAAATCCTCCATCATTTCACTGGCATAAAGGCAGAAGAAAAGGACACATGGAGACAGAACTGTGGCCCATATTCTTTATTATTGTTGCTCTTATAGGTGGAGCCAAAGTCATTTTGTGGCAACACTTGCTTTTCTCTCTAAGACAAGTGACGTAGAATCATAGCCTACATTTGATGGCAGGGGGACCAGCAATATTTTCAAGTTGTATTTTGTAGCTTGTCTCAGAGCTACCAAGGGGGCAGAGCAGCTGGACTTGGGCTGCCCAAACTCCTTCAGCCAAACCTGTTCACATCTTACCTACCTACACAATTATTTATCTACCTATAGTTTTAATTTTGGAGTTTTGAGTACTATTTTATTTGAAGAAAAATATATGAATAATAACAATATATTTCTTTGCTCAAAAAAAAGAAAGAAAACCATTGATTATATCCAATTATTTCAGCCCTAAAGAAACTGAGAGCATGAAAGTTAGACTTGCCTAAAGTTATATGTATTTCCTTAATGGAAAATAGGTCTTTAGAATTCAGTTCATCAAGCTCTTCATCTATCACTCCATCTATAACAACCTCGTACCGATTTCCTACCTTACTTTCATTTACCATCCATGAATTACCTGTTATTTACTCTACCCATATTTTTACTCTACCCATATGTATTTTCAGCTTAAAGGTTAAATATTTCTCATAAAATGTTTCATTGTGTAAAGGAGAACTTCCTTGTGTCTAGCAGAAATGAGTCCCTAAATACTTTCACTTCTTTAGCATTTGGTTCACAAGTTTTTGTCTGTACCAGTCACTATTTCATAATGTTGGAAATTTCAATCATTTTGAATCTCGATCTTTTCTTTAAATTCTATAATACTATCAACTTTTGATTTATTTTTATAGGGCAGATCATACCAAGATTTACCCAATCATTTTTGTCACACTTCTTTAGGCCTTTTTCCTTGTTTTTCTTTTAAGTTTTTAAACACAGTCCTGACCCAGGTACTCATTCCATAGAGCCTTAAAGGCTAAATCATGGGGCTCCCACATGCATGGGCAGTTTGCTCCCTACACCTTCTCTCCATCATCAGGCCCTCTGGACTGTTGGATAAGGCTGACCTCACACATCATGCCGTCTTCCCTGGGCAAGTGGTTCCCTGCACTGCACCATTTATAAGAAGATTTGAATGGTAATTACCATCGGACCCCATATGGCCTTGCCGTCCTCATGGAACTTGGGCCTATTTGGCAGTCATGCTTCCCAGGTTTTCCCTCAAGTCCTCTTCTGGATCATTTCTTTTTTAAGAGGACTTTACAAAGTAACTCCAGGTAGTGGTTCCACTTGAAAACTATGTTATTGAGTATTTTCTTAGTACTTCAACCAATGAAGTACACTAGTGAAGGTATTTTCAGGAAATAAGAATTTTAAATGACATTGCTATAAGTCCTATAGAATTTTTGCATTTTCCCTTAAAAACCATGGCATTTTAAAATTAAAAGTCTATATCAATACATATTTTTGGCAAATCACTAGTAACTAGACTTAATAGTAAAATGCAAGCAAATTCATTTTGCGTGATCCTGTCAAAGACCTATTTTGTATATTATCCCCCAAATAATATTTCAAATTTAAATCGGAGGTAAAATATTCACCCTTGTTCTTAAAATGGTGAAACAATGAGTTACCTTTGGAGCCTGTAAGAACTCTCCCTATCATGCAGCTGAGCTGGGAAAAGAGAGTCAGCCAGGATGATCAGCAGTGATATTCAGTGAACAGACTGCAAGTGATATAGCTATTGTTTTTCTTTTTTTTTCGTTTTTTTTTTTGCGGTACGCGGGCCTCTCACTGTTGTGGCCTCTCCCGCTGCGGAGCACAGGCTCCGGACGCTCAGGCCCAGTGGCCACGGCCCACGGGCCCAGCCGCTCTGCGGCATGTGGGATCCTCCCGGACCAGGGCACGAACCCGCCTCCCCCGAATCGGCAGGCGGACTCTCAACCACTGTGCCACCAGGGAAGCCCATATACAGACATTTTTAATATTGGTAACTTATGCAATGATAATATAAATTGCTATTATTTCATAAATAACATGTAGGGAAAGTAGTGGCTTCATACCAGATCAGGTTGACATGGCATCCTTGACTACCTGCTTCTTTACTTCTTAAAAAGCAATTTCTTTGTGTGAATTTACCTTTGAGTATATCCATCTGAGGTACTGGCATAATATCAACAATGGAAATGATTCTAAAACTGAACAAATCTTTACTAAATTTTATGATTACCAAAGCCATTTCTTGAGATATGAATTTTAGAATAAGTGTAACTTTTTGAAGCCAAAACATGTGATGAGAGTCTAAATATGATTCAAAGATAGAAGTGATAAGGAGGCAATCACGGATTGCAGAGATAAAAGACTATATCAAAAGCCATGCACGTAGCAACCCAACAAATACTCAGACATATAAGAGAAAGCACCCAAAAGAGAAATGAAAAATGCACAAGGCATAATTTAATCAATATTCCTAAGTATTTTTTTAACTTGACAAGATAATGAAAACTTATGTTAATCTTTCAAGAATCAACATGAATTTTGTCAAAAAAGTGTTCTCCTCCTTAGATAAATAAGTGCTTAATGTTTAGAAGATGTACAGTAGACATGAATAGAGACTTTATATGAAGTATCAACATAAGTTATGATTAAAATGAGTAAGCAACTAAATGCAATGTGTAAGATATGATGAGATCTAATTTTTAAAAATAGCATTACATCTTTAGGCATCTATAATAGGTTAATTTACATTTTAAAATCTCTTTTCTGTAAACTTTGGAACATAATAGCCAACATCGTAAGTTTTATTAGGAAAAGAAAAGTCCCCCCAGGCATTTGGAAACTTCTGAAATTTGGCAATACAGGCATACCTCAATACAGGAGATATTGCAGGTTTGGTTTCAGACAACCTCAAATAAAACAAATTTTCAATAAAGTGAGTCACATAAATTTTTGGTTTCCCGATGCATATAGAAGTATGTTTACACTATACTTTACTCTATTAAGTGTGAAATAGCATTATGTCTAAAAAATATACATACCTTAATTAATAAATACTTTATTCCTCAAAAATGCTAACCATCAGCTGACAACACACAAGCTTTCAATTTGTAAAAACCACAATATCTATGAAGTGTGATAAAGAGAAACACAATTAAATGAGGTGTACCGTTGGTTGAGAAATTTCCCATGTGACCTTTAAGATTCTATCCACTTAGATTCTAAGTCTAAAAACCAGCCAAAAAAAAAGAATCTGGAAATTAGCTCCATAAAGGTAAAAACTGTCGAAATGAATAAAATAATTGAAAATCCAGTGTATCTTCACTCTCTAAGAAAAGGAGAGCCATACGTCTTCTGCCCACAGTAAATACAACATATATACATGTGTAAAAAATTAATAAATAGGAACCTCAATTAAATACAGTTGGGAGACCAGAAGGGGGAGCTCTCACACCCTGGGATGATAGCTGAGCCCAAGAAGAAGAAGAAAGACTCCTTTTCTTTCCTGGCGATGAAAAGTCATGAACTCTGTTTGTATACGCCTCCCATCTTCCTTTTTCCCCTCTATAAAAGTGCTCTCCTCCCTTTATGGGGTTTTGCATGTGGCTCACCATGGTTGCAGACTCTGAATTGCACTACTCTGCTGATTCCGAAAAAATCCATCTTTAGTGGAGAAATATCTGGCAGTCTGTTTGTTTTAGGTCAACATATGCATATAATGCATATATGTTCTTAAGCAACTACACCTCATTTCTGATTCATTTTTAACATAATACTTAGTTACATCGTTTCTCTTGGAAACCTTGTTGTCTGAGTTTATAGGACCAATAGGTAAATTCTATAGAGAAAAAAAAAATGGGAACTAGAAGAAAGCATAGGGCAAATCACTAAAAAGAATGAAGGTATTAACTTAATGGACACATGCAGCAGAGTAAAGTCACTAATGATTCATTTTTGTTTCCTTATTGGTAAATCACATAGCCTCTCTGGTCACAGACTCCTGGTTTGTAACATGACCTCTTGAGTCCTTTAAGTCCTAAAGATCAAGAAGTCAGAAGCAGCATTATCTGGAAATGCACAACATTAAAAGAATTTAATGTGGAACAAATAGGGCTCATCACCTGAATAACTCCTGGGATTATCACAGCATTCCTATAAAACACAGTAACTGAATTTCAGATACATGAAAGAACTAACAAAGAAATGTTAAAATTACCTTGGGCTTTTCTCTGCTTAATAATGCAGTCAAATGTAAAATACATTTTAGAAAGAGTTCCATCAAAAAAGTTTAATATAGGCCTCCACCCATTTTTCACTAATGTTGGAAAATACCGTGTCCATAACTCCTTAGTCTCCTATAACCAGTATCTGATGGTGATAGAGAAATGAGATCTAATGACAATACATATTTTTCTCCTAACAAATAAAACAAAAAACTTTTTAAAGCAAATGTAACATTTTCCCTGTTCTTCCATATTAGTGTTAATCTTAAAGTTGAAAATAGAATCCAATATTTCAGTTTGTTTCTGGATACTTGTTCTGTTAAAATATCATTATGAATTCTTATATTTGATAAAGACTTAAATGTTATACATAAGCTTTTCTTTCTTGATTTTGCATAAATATTCTTTGACTTTTGATCTTCCTTGAGACACAAAGATCCAAAGTCAAAGAATATTTATCATGTTAAAATTACAGCAAGGAAAAGAAAACTATTTTATTTCTATAGTTACTTCAACCTCATACAATATATCATATGGATTAATGGACTGTTAAAAAATCTTCCATTGTTGCAGGTAGTATGCTCAATTTATCTATCATATCTTTCACCTAAAATTTATTGCCAGGTTCTATGTAGGCTATTGTGTAAATGGCAACAATTTTCTCTTTCTCTCAAGGGTAATCATGGTTGGTATGGTACTTATATTTATCTAATATACAAAGCTTAGAGAAATGTTTCCCAGTGAGGTAGATTTCAGATCCAATTTATGGTTTTTTCCTGTCTCTAATATAGGATTTTCCTACCTATTCCTCTTCCTTGGCCCCAATATGAATATTTATAAGTAACTTATTGAAGTTTCAAAATACAGTTATCACAGGTTTGTTTGAGAGCATATTACACATCCTATATATATGAATTTGACCTTCATGATTAAGTGTGTAGAAAATGTATAGAAGATTCAAATTAAAATAAATGTTAAGAATAACAAAGGAGTCTGTGGTTAGGAAAGTGTTATATAAACATGAAAGAGACAATAATACTCACATTATATATTCCTATTTATTGAGAAGAGGTACTAGGCTAGCCACATATACATTACTTACACTCTTCACAACAGCCCTGCAATTGTTACTACTAACCCAAATTTGCAGAACAGCATAACTTGCCTAAGGATACACTGCATAACCAGCAAGTGTCAGAGTAAAATGTGAATACTAGTCCAAAATATATTATTTCTTCACTATACCCTGCTGATCATACCAATACCCTTAAAAATTATATCAAAGAAATACTGGGGTAAAGATGAAAAATTTGTTTTTTCTGTGGTTTACGTCTTCTATTTATACTCCAATTCTGACTTTTACCTACTCCAAAGCATATAATTAAATTATAGTTATGGAAAATACCAGTACTTCATAAGATTATAGCAATTATAGGACTATAGCCTCTGAGAAAATATATAACATTTCTAGTTACTGACGCTACTTGTGGCCCCAGAGAATTGGTACTTATATAGGACAGACTTCCAAAGATCCAATAGAGTAAATACACTTTGGAGAAAAATGTGAGAGAACAGTGTACCCCAAATCGTCTTCATTCTGATGCTCTTCCATTGTTGTTACATAAAAACCTCATTTTATATCTCACATATGATGCCATGTATGAAGAATATAAACGTTATAGGTAGGCAAACCTGAGTTCAAATCCTGGTTTTATCACTAACTAATGTGTGACCTTGGAAAGTTACTTAATACTCCTGACCCCAGGTTCCAACTCTATGAAACAGAGTAGAAAACTACTGCAAAGGCTCAAGATATTCATTCAAGATATTTTACTGAAAACTTTATACCAGACAGAGTTCTAGGCCTTAGAGATACATCACCTAGAATGAATGACTGAATGAATAGAATAGAATGGTACTAGGCACTGGGAATACAATTTTCAGCATTTTCTTTTCTCAGAATGCTTATAATCTGGTAGGAAAAACATTTGTAATATAATTAAAGAAGTGACTTTAATAAATCTCTGAAAAATGCTACAATATAGGCAGTACAAAGTGTTACTGCAACACACAACATACGCATCTAAACTAATCTTAGATATTGTGCCCCAAAGGAAGTGTTGTAC
The DNA here is from genome assembly GCF_011762595.2 of Tursiops truncatus. Classification (NCBI taxonomy): domain Eukaryota; kingdom Metazoa; phylum Chordata; class Mammalia; order Artiodactyla; family Delphinidae; genus Tursiops; species Tursiops truncatus. The sequence continues at coordinate 88,503,021 of NC_047040.1, read as the reverse complement.
AAGCGGATACAAATGATAGATTCAGGTTAAATCAGATAAACAGGAGGAAAATGAGTGCTTTTACAATATTCTAGAAAGATGGCATTTCTGAAGGCCTAGAAGTCAGAGTATATAAAATGTTTGAGAAATTGTAAGAATTTCAGAATGGCTACAATATGGTGTAAGATAGAAGTAGTGAAACTTTAGGAGCTGTAAATAGACTTGAGAGACAGATTCAGAAACGATCACTATTGGGACTTCCTTGGTGGTGCAGTTGTTGAGAATCTGCTTGCCAATGCAGGGGACACGGGTTTGAGCCCTGGTCTGGGAAGATCCCACATGCCATGGAGCAACTAAACCCGTGTGCCACAACTGTTGAGCCTGTGCTCTAGAGCCCGCAAGCCACAACTACTGAGCCCACGTGCCACAACTACTGAAGCTCGTGTGCCTAGAGCCCAGGCTCTGCAAAAAGAGAAGCCACCGCAATGAGAAGCCCACACACTGCAGTGAAGAGTAGCCCCCGCTCGTCGTAACTAGAGAAAGCCCGCATGCAGCAACTAAGACCCAACAACGAAGACCCAAATGCAGCCCCCGAAAAATTAATTAATTAATTAAAAGAAAAAGAGAAATGATCACTATTGATATAACAAAGCCTTGGAAGTCAAAGGAACACCCAGGGAGTATATTAAAAATGAGACTGAGAACTGGAAAAATTACTGAATAGTTCTGGCAACCTGGTAGACAAATAAGAAATGCTAGATAAAATAACAACGAAACATTTTAACACAGAGGTGAATATGTAAGAAAATAATGTAAATTTTCCAAGTCCAGTAATGAAAATGGTTCAGAAAACTAGAATAGTTAGTGAACTATAACTTTTGTGTGTGTGTGTGTGTGTGTGTGTGTGTGTGTGTGCACATGCGTGTGTGTTATTTTGCTCACAAAGGCAGTAGAAGAATGACAGAATTATAATGTAGATGCTTGGGTTTTAATTTCAGCATCAGACAGGTGACAATTCTTCAGTTCCACACAAGGTATGAATACTAATAGAGACCTTGGATTCTCAGAGGCTAAAGCCCCAGTGGAAGGGTGCATGAGATAACATTCCTTCCAGTACAAAGAGATGTTCCAGCCTGGACTGTAAGTGGAAAAACATATATAGTCTCCCCTGGACATGTATAATTATGAGACTGCATCTTAAGTTCTAGTTTCTATAGTTCAGGAAAACTCAGGTTACAAAAATCAAGGTAAAAATTAATTCAGGGCATATAATATTTCTGAGGCTTGTCAAGTGCTCAGAAGAGCTGATCCCAAGACAGGTCTCATAAGACTTCCACAGGGCTGAAAAACATAGAAGACGGGCTCAAAATTCAAAATTGTAAAAAAATAAAATAAAAAAGGCAAAAGAAAAAAAATCTGGTTCGTGAAATTCAGCAGATCCAACAAATGGCAGAATTAGATCCACAAGCTCTTCGGATATTTTAAAAATATGTGATACAGAGTAGATTGAAATATGATAGGTACTATAAAATAGGGAAGTCAAAATTTATTTTAAAAAAGACAAAAAATTTTTAAAATGTAAAAAGACATCCTGAGAAAAAAAATTAGGCAGACTTGAAAAGCAAACAAATAGAGCATTTAGAAATGTAAATCAGAGCCTTGGAATACAAACTGCATGAACTAGTTAAATTACAAATTAGTACATCTGAAGTAACAATTACTAAACTGGAAAACAGATCTGAAGAAATTTCCATGGTTGCAGTTCAAAGATTAAAAATAATGTGGAAGGGATTAAGAATCATGGAGGACAGACTAAAATGATCAAACACTAACCTAACAGTTCCAAAAACAGTGAAGAGAGAAAATGGAGATAGGTGATATTTGAAAAGATACTTCTTTAGAATTTCCCAGAATTTATGAGAGATATTTTAAATCGTCCCATATTTTAAATCGTCTTACCGAATGAGATCAGCATTGATGTTAATCATTGCATGGAATTAAGGAAAAAGGGGAATTAGTACTACCAACTAACCAATGGAAGAGTGGTACAATTAACTACCCAAACACTGTATTTGGTGTTATATGTGGTTCCTATTTAATCCTCATGACTATAAAACTACTACTATGAGATAGTTTTTATTATTGCCATTTTACATGTAAAAGAAAAAACATTTCAGAGAAATTAGCTTTTATTTTTTAAGTTATCCTTAAACAGGAAAAAATATAAATATACAGAGAATATTAAAAAAAATTAATAAGCTTGAGTAATATCATCTATCCATCTATCAGTCTGTCTATCCATCTATATGTCAAAAGAAATCTACAGCAACCTATAAAAAATACACATTTTTCTTCTGTTCACAAGGGAATTCTACAAAAACAATAAATTCCCCGGCCACGAAGCAAGTCTCAATAGTTTCCGAAGAAGAAATATTATACCAGACTTTTTCTCATGCAACAATTACATTATAATCATTTTGATTAAAACTGAAGACAATCACAAATGATTGATATATAGTCTTCCGTATATTTATGGAAGCTGACCAATAAGCAATATTTTACTAATCAAATTTTGAAAATTATATACCTTTCTAAATGTCTTTATTAAAAATGAGAATTGGGGCTTCCCTGGTGGCACAGTGGTTGGGAGTCTGCCTTCCGATGCGGGGGACGCGGGTTCGTGCCCCGGTCCGGGAGGATCCCACGTGCCGCGGAGTGGCTGGGCCCGTGAGCCATGGCCACTGGGCCTGCGCGTCTGGAGCCTGTGCTCCCCAGCAGGAGAGGCCACAGCAGTGAGAGGCCCGCGTACCACCAAAAAAAAAAAAAAAAAATGAGAGTTTTACTTTCTTTTTGTACTCCACACTTTCCCTTTCCCACTCTCTCAATATAGTTTCTCCTTGGTTTTAACTACATCATGAGGTAACAACTTCTTATATTATTATGACAACACATTATTTTCTAAAGTTGTACAACTTTAACTTACTTATACAGCTTTAATTTAAAACTAACTTACAGAATATTCTAGTTAAGAGGAAGCCAAAAGACAAGTATAATTTTGGGAAATCAAGAAATAGTGGTTAAACATTTTACTGAAAAAATGGAAATAGTAACCAGAAAACTTGGCTAAGAGTTAAAAACGGTTGCCACTGGAGTTGGTGAAAAGGGTGAAGTAAAGTAACTACTAGTTTTTTTTTTGTTTTATATATTATCTGAGTTTTTAAAGCTAAGTGTGTGTCTATGCACGCACACAAATATATGTAATTATATACAAAATAGGGATAGAGATGGACTAGATTATGGACATATATTGAACCTAGAATTTCAGTACCATATAAGGACACAGTCCTCCTGTGTAAGAATTTATACATATTAAAGAAGAGGATATGTATAAATTTTTGCTAATAAAAATGCATCAATATTTAGAAAAGTCACACATAAGTACATCAGGTTAAAATGTCATTAGCTTCTTATTTCTTTCATAGCACTTGTCATAGGTTTTAATTATTTTATTTGTCTTTTTGCTGATTGAGGTATGTTTTTTTTTTTTTTCTTCTCTCCCCTAACCTGTAACAGAAACTCTGCCTTTTGTCTTCTCTTATGACCCAGGCATCTAGAACATAGCAGGTGAGAACACCTGACTTGGTGAACTCTAGAGAACTGAAAAGCTGATGTCACAATATTTGGAGAGCAGATCAATAAAGGATGAGGTTCTGAAAAGGATGCTGGCTCAGGAGGATCTGAAAGGATGCTGAGGCTCTGAAAAGGATGAGGCTCTGAAAAGGATGCTGGCTCAGGAGGACTCACAGAAGTTACATCCTGACCGCTTTGTGGCAGAGTACCCTGGGGTAGGGTCCCAACTTCAGCCACCTATGATCTGCTCAAATGTTAGAAAAGATCTTGTCATAGCAATAAACAGCAACTTGTGATTCAAATATTGGCATATGTACACAGCTTTCTGTTTGCAGAATGCCAACTCAGCATTATAGAAATGATGTTTCCTGGATCAATATAGGACTTCAACCTGACATCTTTCAAAACACTAAATTTAATATTAGAAAATAAGGATTTGGAAATATTGCTATTTTCTGAACTAATTTCAATTGGGCCAACTCTAACTCCAGTTGAAAATATATATTTCCATTTGAGAATATCTATCTATCTATCTATTCTCATTTGAGAATAGAAAATTATTTGAAAGGAAGAAAAAAGAAATCTTCTATTGGATGACTACTAGATACCAGATACCAAGTACTATCTAGATCTTGCATATATTATCTCATTTGATTCTGATTATACATTTATATATATGTTTGAGTATATGCATATATGTGTGTGTATGTGTGTACATATATATGTGTGTATATGTATATACAATGTGTGTATAACCAATGAGGAAATCAATGCTGCTGAAATCTCTGAAGAATTCATGTTTACTTTTGATAGATTTAAAGGCCTGCGTTTCTGTCAGCACCATAGAGGCGGTTATAATTATTATTGCCCAGTGGCTAGTGAGCCAGCAAATTAATTCTGTTAGTGCAGAGCTCTAGATACAAAGGAAAAGCAAGAGAATTTGAGGATTGGAGTAATATTATAGAGAGATTTGGTGAGAAGTTAACCAGGAGGCAGGGACTAAATTAATAGGTATTAGGAGGGTATTCCAGAAACCTGGATGCATATTAGAATTACCTGTTCAGCTTTTAAAACTCCCTATACCTGAGCCTCCATTATAATTCAGTTGGTGGTATAGGGCATAATAAAGTTCCCCAGATGCAGTGGACTGAACTGTATGGATCAAAAAGATATGTCCAATCCTAAACCCTAGTACATATGATTGTGACCTTATTTAGAAATAGGGTCTTTGCACATGTAATTAAATTAAGGATCTTGAGATGAGATCATCCTAGATTAAGGCTGGAACTTAAATCCAGTGACTGGTGTCCTTACAGGAGAAAGAGAAAGAGACACAGGGAAGAATCTGTGAAGATGGAGACAAGAGATTAGAGTTATGCTGGAACAGCGAAGGAGAGCCAGGAGCCAACAGAAGTTGAAAGAGGCAAGAAAGGATTCCCTTGAAAGGAGGCTCTGCTGACACCTTGATTTTGGACTTCTGGCCTCCAAAGTTGTGAGAGAATAAATTTCTGTTGTTTTAAGCCATTATGTTTGTGATAATTCATTGCAGTAGCACTATCAAATTCTTATTTGTAGAGAATTTGAAATCACAGAGTTTATATTCTCCGGTCTTATCTTGGGATAAGAATCACATGAGGTGATTTTCCCAAAATACAGATTCCTGGACTCTATGCAAGACCTACTGAATGGGGAATCTTTGCGGAAGGCAGGTAGAAACCTGGGGATCTTTATCAGTAATATGTACCCAAGGTGATTCATATTCTCAAGCAAGAATTTGGGGGAATGCTGAGTTAGGTCAAGGAACTAAAAGCTGTTTTTAATTATTTCTGCTTGTGGCTTTTAATATACTCCATCAAGGTTTGCTTAACCTCCTCCCCCTTTTCTGCATACAGAGCCTTATCAGTCAAGTATGTGCAAAAAAGGGAATCATAAGCCGAGACAAATCCAAAAGCATGTCGCATACCTAAGAATAATGGGAAGACAATTTCCAGAAGCCTGCATACCATTTCTAAACAAAACTAATAAGAATGTTTAAATATAAATGTATGGAACAAGAAAAAAACAGAACAAGACCACCTGGGATACAAAGCATACATTTGAAAGATACAGGCAGGAAAAAGAACTTTTCCATTTCTTTGGTTTCCATCATTTTAATAAAAGTAATTATTGCCAGATTGGAGAGTAAAGAACAAACAAGAATGAGAGGAAATTAAAGCTCTAAGTCCAAGAAATGAGAAAAATATATTACCTAATTTCTAAAAATGGTTATCGTCATATTGAGACAAGTTATCAAACAAGTAATAAAACATCAAACATTTTTAATCTCAGAATATTGACAGTCTTTTTGAAATAAGTGGAAGATGGGAAAGAGGAATAAAAACTGGAAAATGGTAAATAATATTGTCCCAATTCCAAAAATGAGTGAAAATTTGTAAACTATAGAGAGGTGAAGTTTACACATATCTATGACTATAATTTTAGAATGAATTTGTTGAAACATTTTTTTGTCAGCATTTTTAAAGAGACTGTTTTCTCATGAGTAAAATAAAATTAACTCATGTCAAACTAACTTTAATTATTTGCTACAATTTTCAGGTAAGTATATATCATAAGAATTCTATAAACAGAGTGTTCCCGTCTTTTTAGCAAAATTTTTGAGAAGTCTTATGATGATAAATGAAAGTATCATGCATGCAAGATGAGATGACATAAATTTAAGTGGATGAGTACTTGATTAAAAATTGTATCCACAGAGTTTTAATTATTGGATCAGTTTTTCCCAGGATGTTTTTTAATTGCTTTCCAAAAGGTTCATGTCTTTGTCACTACGATTTGGTTACAGCCTGAAAAGTTATGCTTATCAAATCTCTGAATTACACAAAACTGGAAGACATCATTAGCATTACGGATTCAAAATTACAAAATTGGATGAAAGGTTAAGAGTCATCAGAGAAGGGAGGTCTAAGAGTGACAGTATGAAACGGAAAGGACCTCACCCATGCACGTATTTTAAAATATGTAGGTAAGGAAGAATCAGAAGACTATCAAAATAAAACTTAAAAGAATGTTGAAATGTAAATATTAGAAGTACTCCAAAGGAGTGATCTAGTCTATATGAAAAGCTTAGATATTTTAATTGACTGGGATCTCAACATGTGAGTTACATGATAAGGCTGCCATCTAAGACTATCTTAACAGAAGCCTAGAATCTATATTACTGAAGGTAATAAGCCCACTATAATCTGTTGTATAAATACCACATATGAGATACTATGTTCTGTTCAATTCTAGGCCATGACTTTTCTTAAAAATTGCAGTAAAAACACATAAAATTTACCATTTTAACCATTTTTTATGTATACAGTTCAGTAGTGTTAACTGTATAGTGATAATTATATTCACATTGTTGTGCAACAGATCTCTAGAATTATTCATCTTGCAAAACTGAAACTCTGTACCCATTGAACATCAACTGCTTGTTTTAGGGCATTAATTTTACTAAGGTCATTAAAAATCCAAGCATATGCATAATAGGGTAATGGGTAGGGAAAGAGCCCACAAATGTTCGTGTAAGAAAATTTGAAGGAAGTGTTGTGTTTAACTTAGAAAAGAGAAAGTCTAGGTTGACATCATGTGCCTTTGGTTATCTAAAGAGTGATCCTGTGGACAAAGTTACAGATTCAGACTGTGTAGCTTCATGAGAGACTCCATGAGAATCATTCATGACAATTTTGGGGTGTATAAGAAAAGAGAACTGATTGTATTTGCTCAAGAGGTAGACTGACCATTTTACCCTGTCTAGAGAAGAAGAAGAAAAAATGGACAGTGGTGGCAGGTCTAAGAGATGGGTCATTAGGAGAGCAGCCTGCTCACATTTGGGAGATGAAAAATAAAGTGGACCCAGCAAAAGATAGCAAAACTTCTTTTGTCATATTGGTAATGCAACCAAGAAGATGCCCACCAGGCACAGGGAATTCTAGCAACTTGAGACTGTGAGGTATACCATCTGTGATGGGGATAAAAGACATCTAGGTCTAGATGTGAGGGAACTCTGAAGAAGGGAAAAGAAGAGAAAACAGAGAAAAAAGGGAAAGTTCAAGGAACTCTGAAGAGGGGTGACACCTCAGGTCTCTCAGAAAATCTCAGATAAGAGCCCTTCAAGAGAGGTGCATTTTTCATGTGTCAGAGGGCTATGACATGCAGAGAAGCAGAGAGAAGATTATCACTAGACCTACTTAAAAAGATGTTACCTATCTCCTCCATCTTTCCCCTCTTCCTGAAGAGCTAAGGCTAGTAAAGAGAGGAGAAGTAGACAGTGAAAAAACAGAACACATTCCCCTCTCATCCAAGGTCCTAGAACCTCAAGTCTAGCTGGCAATGGGGAGGAGAAAGCTTTGACTAAGATACAATACTGGAGGGTTTTTTGCGGTACGCGGGCCTCTCACTGCTGTGGCCAATCCGGTTGCGGAGCACAGGCTCCGGACCCGCAGGTTCAGCGGCCATGGCTCACGGGCCCAGCCGCTCCACGGCATGTGGGATCCTCCCGGACCGGGGCACGAACCCGTGTCCCCTGCATCGGCAGGCAGACTCTCAGCCACTGCGCCATCAGGGAAGCCCCAATACTGGAGTTTTAAAATGGGTTGAAGCAAGTTATAGAAACAAAAAGTTACCAGGGTCACTGGGTCTGCCAGGATGCTACTGAAGAATGGCAAGGCAGTTCCTGACAATTATTATATTTTATCAGTACTCCACTGGGTTAATAATTCCCATTAATTAAAATTGTTACACATATATCCAGTTTTTCTTTGTATTATTTGTAATTAAACAAATAATAATACTATACTTAAAATCAGGAACTTTGTTTTTCTAATAATATAGTTGAAAATATCTTTGATACAATTTATGCTGATTTAACCAGGAAATGATTTCTTTTTGATAGCTCTCTCTCTCTCTTCTGTTTGTGTCTGATACTTGCCAATTCTCTTTCTGATATTCTTTGCTCCTTAATTACATAGAGTAAAATTACAAGTATACTTAAAGGTAAAATTCCAAGTACATGAGACAGAATTCTACTATCTTCAAAGATAAAAGATCCATAAGATGGAATAATATTAACTTTGCAAATCTTAGTGGATTTTTATTTATACCCCATTGAATTATCTTTCAATCTGTTAATAAACTTTAGGTATTTTCCAAAGTTAAATCTTTTGAACAGATCAGAAGTTACCAACTCACATCAAGACATATTTATTAAAAAATAATAATAAATGTAAGCTATATGGAGATACCTGGAAGATAGAACAACCCAAAGATTGTTAATCTAAATTTTAAAATAAACAACTATACTGTTTTTGACTATAAATTGTCCAAGAGGTAAAAATGCAAGTTTGTTTGAAATATTCTTATATTTAATCATGAAATATCCTTATATTTAGTGCTTTAATTTGGAGATGGGAATGATATTTGTCTGGATAATTGCTCCCATCATAAATTAATTCTGCATATATAAACATAATTATGTCATCAAGTATATGTTAGATAAAATCAAATATGAATGGCGGTTCGCTTAAGTCAGTGGTTCCTAAAGTGTGGTCTCTGGACTAGCAGCATGAGTATCTACATCAATTAGAAATTTGTAAGAAACGTAAATTCTTAGGCGCCACCCAGGACCTACCAGATCAGAGACTCTGGAAATGGGGCCCAGCATTCTGTTTTTTAATGAGCCTTCCAGAGATTCCATGCTTGCTCAAGGGTGATAACTGGTGCCTTAAAGGTACTTGAACTTGAGTGTCTATTGATACCACTTGTTAAGCACTAAAAATACTGATTCTTGGGTCCTATCCCCAGAGATTTTTATTTAAGGAGCCTGGGGTGAGGCATGGGCAGGTAATTTTAAAGCTCCTCAAGTGATTTGTTAATTGACAGCTAAAGTTGAGAGCCAGTGTTAAATCCTATCCTTGAAATGAGACTGACCATTTAGTTCCTTGACATACTTCTAAGACAAACTTCACAATTTTAACATTTCCTCTGTCATTTGCGGCATCAAATTACAGATTCTCCTTTCTGCACAGGTAACCTACTAAAAAAGTTAAAAGATTCTTTAAAGATTAAGAGAGAATACTCAAGGGCCTTCCTAGTTATGTGCTTGCCCACATATAATCTCAACCTAAAATGTGCAATTAATTTATAAAGGCAAATGTAACTAGAATGAATTAGGTTTGTAAACAGGTGACAGTGAATTCCACTGAAAATTTGACCCTCCGTTACAGTACCTTCAGCTCCTAATTACTACCAGAAACATTTCTAATCATAGGTTTCTCATGTTTTTAAAGCCAAATTTTAATATTCTTTTCAGTGTCAACAGTAGTTTTTAAACATAACAGAGGTGGTTCATGGAGCTGAAGTGTAAAAAAAAAAAAAAAATGATTGCAGTCTTCTAGTTGGATTAAATCTATGGGAACTTGGCTAACACCAAACGGAAAAGGAAATATGATCAGTCCAAATTTTACAATGATGCTTATTAAAACTGAAAATTAGCTAAATCTATATTTATTTCTGGATTATTGCCAAGTAGAGTGACTGCTTTTTTATAAATGCAGTGAAGTAAACAATTTACAATTTTTTTGTGATTCTGTATTCAGTGCAGAGATAATTTCTGTTATGACAGAAATTCAGGCCATTCTCCCTTACAACTTTAAAAGTGAGACTGTGCCTACCAGAGCTTCACTATCAGCTTCTCTATTGACATAGATTTTGAGTTAAAATGACAATCTGAGAGATAAATGTATGTTATGAAAGAGAGGAACATGTTTGGAGAGAAACATGTTCTTATGCTGTAAAGAAGAAACGGTGCTGAGACTAACCCATGTGGTTTACTGACATTCTCTAAAATTTCTATATTTCAGAACTATACTATTTGACAACTAAATTTCATAATGTGTACACATCCTGTGGTGTACTGGAGGCATCTGTACCAGCTTGCAGAGCTGATTCTTAAATTTTCAAGGATTCTATGAGTCAGTTGTTAAGCACACAGCCATTATTTTAAATAATAATAAATATAAATTTATAATTAAATAAATAACACTGCAAACAAGGGTAATTAATACTCAAGGTTCATAATTTTCTAATTATTTTGCTTTTGAAGTTATTTATGTCAATTTTATCTGTACCACAGAAATACTGTATATTGGTATGCACATCTTTTCCCAATTCTACATTCAGAGAGTCATGTTGGCAACCTGATATTGGCATTGGTGGAAGTATTTAAACCACAAAAATAGGCAAACACTAGATCAGGGCTCCTCTCCACTAGGAGATGTTGAAAGATTTACCAACACACCAATGAATAAAACTCACTAGGTGGATGTGCATTTAAATAAGATATTTATGGCTATGTATAATATAATGGCATTATCTGCCCCCTATTTGCACCCTGTCCTTGGCTCCCAAACAAGGTCAACCTGAAATGGCTGAGTTTTAGTTTCAAGCACACTTGGATTCATGGTTTGGTCCTGCTATTTACTAGTTTTGTGATCTCACACATGTTATTCATGTCTCTAAGTTTTGACTCCCTTAACTGTAAAACGTGGACAGTAATATGTTTCTAATAGATTTGTTGTAAAGATTCAGTAAGAAAGTATGTGTCTGGACCCCCTCTGACCCGCTTTTCCCCTCCCCTCATGAAAATTATGTTGGTTTGCTGGCATAATTACTTTTATTATTATTGAAATTTTAGGGTAATGTTTTTCTCCTTTGATTCAATTAAGTTATCATTAAAATAAAGAAAAAAGTCTTACTCTAGACCTGTTACTCAAAATAAGTCAGCTCAAAGTCTTAATCGAAATTCTCTAAAGAGCTCATTATGTATTTTCTTAGTCTATATTGTTTTCATGGCATTTCTTATCTGACTTGGGACTTTGATTCCAGGGTTTCTCTGTATTTAATGTTTTCAGGTTTCTCATTACCTTTTTGGTATACTCTGGATAGAGATACTAAGAACAGAAAAGCATTTAAGGTTTTCTAAAAAATAGAGCTGTCTAGAAGCAACATGATTGGTCTGGACATTGGAAAAGAGAGAGGATACACTGTTCAATCACAGGCTTTGGAAATTCTACATGTAAAATGTACAATTAATTGTATGATTCTCTATTGCTTTTTTTTTTTGCAACATCTCTACTATCTTCTTTACAATGTCAATTAGTAATACTTACTTTATCTTTACTTTATCAGAGGCTATAAACTCAAATGTCTACAGGGACTTAGTCTAGTATAAAAAAACATTTAAAAAATAAAATTTTAGGTAAACAGAGAATGCATGCCCTAAACAGAGCCATTTAAATTGAAGGGTTACAAAACTGTCTTCTTATTTCCCTACTCTTAGAAATATTATAACATGGGGTCAAATTATTAAAAATATATACACAATTGTATTCTGTTTTAATAAATGTGCTATGCATGTCTAACTTATGTTTCCCCACAGTAATTTTAAAAATCCATAGCCATGCCTGAAATAAAGTACAAGCCTTAGAAAACCTGGTTCATTCCTTTACTATGTTTCACTATACATTACTGAGACAAATGATAACACAACCTCCTGATACATGGGTACAAATGGGGGTAATTAAATTTGCAACTTTATGTAATAATAAATATTTATTGTTTTCAAAAGTAGGAAGATCAGTGGAAAGTGATTAGGAATTTTGTTCTTAATAAAAAACGTTTTAAACTAATAAAAATTTTGTCCTTCAGAATTATACAACTATAGAAATGAAACAAATGGTTTACCAACTATGTATTCTCAGCCTGTATAGTTTATTGCTCCAAGAGTATAACATGCATACAAACAAGAAACATGTCCTCCTCATTTACTCCAAATGTCACTCGATGAGCTATTCAGTTTGAAAAATTTAATCATTATAGACATAAGATTAATAATGAACATTTGAGAATGTCCTGTTAGCCTAATAATAACCACTTCCTACTAAAATCTGCAATGTTTGGATCCATTTATTTTAGCCAAGGATATGGTTACTGCCTCATGAATGGGACATATTCTGCAGTTATCATTAAAGTACACACTCAGGCCCAAAAGGCAGTAATAAAAATAACAGATCTTCTGCCTTGTCAACTTGTATTTATAGAGAAATAAATAGCCTTTTAAGAGAGATTATAGTGATAGAATCTTCTGTTTGATACCATCTCCACTAATAGCATGTTTCACTCACAACTTACCACAAGATGCTATTTCGTCGGTCTGGTCCCCACAGTCATCTTCCCGGTCACACAGCCATGCTCTGGGAACGCAGCGCCCGTTTCCACAAGAAAACTGGTCCACCTGGCACGTTCTGGCTAAAATGATCAATTAAGGTACAAAGAATAAATTTAGAGGCCTTTTGAACAACATTAAGGATAAAACAGATCATGCAATTACCCTTTCACACATAAGATGTTACATTGCTCTATTACATATTTTTAAAATAAACCTTTATTAAATTTTTGGTAATGCCAGCTTGCCTGCCTTTTCTAAAGTTCACATGCTTTGCCCTTCAATTAAAATGAATGCTAAGTGACAAGATATTCTGTAATCCTCACACACTTCCATAAACGAAGCTATGAATTCATTATTTTACAATTTTTGCCCAGCACATGCTTATGAATATATGGCTGAATTAAATTTCATCCAACTTTTAATTAATTAAAAACAATTTTGCATAGCCTTTTCCAACAAATCAAGAAACTTGCTGCAATGTAGGAGGAAGGAGTTGGAGCTATCAGGGTAACTGGTTTCCAATTATGGGGTCAGAATTGTCTTTGTCCTCTAACATTTTCAATGCATTTATTTCTTGATCTCCAAATGATTTCAAGTATGGCTCAACAATGCAGAAAACATTTTCTAAAACATACATTTAGCCTTAAAATGGATTTTTTAAAGCTTACTTTTAAGCACAGTTATATAAAAATGTATGACTTCTTTTTTGTGTGTGTGGTATGCAGGCCCCTCACTGTTGTGGCCTCTCCCGTTGTGGAGCACAGGCTCCGGACGCGCAGGCTCAGCGGCCATGGCTCACGGGCCCAGCCGCTCCGCAGCATGTGGGATCTTCCCGGACCGGGGCACGAACCCGTGTCTCCTGAATCAGCAGGCAGATTCTCAACCACTGCGCCACCAGGGAAGCCCCCAAAATGTATGACTTTTTAATCAAAGTATACTAATGAACTTTGCTTTGGGCTCTCTTAAGGTTTTCAATGAACACACACAGGGAACATTGCTTTCTCTGGTAGCCGAAGGCAGTGCTTTAAAATTATGCAGTGAAGGGGTTATATTCTACAAGGGGTTTGATTGCCTTTTTCTATTATGATCAGATCAACTTTTGAAAGCATGAGAGCCTAGATAGCTTCCCTAATTCTTCTCCCGGGTCTTAGTTTGTCACATACTTATTTTTATTTTTTATTTATTTATTTTTTTGGAGTATAGTTGCTTTACACTGCTGTGTCAGTTTCTGCTGTACAACAAAGTGAATCAGCCATATATATACGTATATCCCCTCTCTTTTGGATTTCCTTCCCATTTAGGTCACCACAGAGCACGTAATAGAGTTCCCCGTGCTATGCAGTAGGTTGTCATTAGTTATCTATTTTATACATAGTAGTATATATACGTCAATCCCAATCTCCCAATTCATCCCCCCCCCCGCCCCAGCTTTCCCCCTTGGTATTCATATGTTTGTTCTCTACATCTGTGACTCTATTTCTGCTTTGCAAATAAGATCATCTATGCCATTTTTCTAGATTCCACATACATGCATTAATATACGATATTTGTTTTTCTCTTTCTGACTTACTTCACTCTGTATGACAATCTCTGGGTCCTTCCATGTCTCTGCAAATCACATACTTATTTTTAAATGTTTTTCTTTTTTTTTCCCTTCTGTTACTCTGAGCTACAAACCTGTTTTCCTGAGTTATCAGTATACCAGCACTCCTTCTTTTTACTGGACCAAAGGAAAGAGTGGGAAATGTTGGGAAGGGGACACTCAGACCTAACAATATTTGGGTGAGATAAAGATTGGACAGTTGCAGAACAATTAGGGTCTGAGTTCCTGTGGCTATGATTAGAGAACACTGCTTAGTTTATAGATGTCCTCTTTTTTCCTGGGCCTGAGAGTCAGAAGGATGTGTTCCTATTTCATCAAAACACCCTGTGAACTTTAATACTGATGCCTGGTATAAAATAGAGTATGGTTCAAAGTCATCTGAACACAGTAGAATGGGTTTCCATAAATTAGGGTTTCAGAGGTCATTTAAAATAATTTCTTAAAAGTCATATACTAGTTATTTTCTTTAAGAAAAGTGTACTTACTATGTAAAGATGTATACCTATTTTGGTGAATATTTAAAGGATAACTTGAGAAAAACAAATGAAACATTTCTGGCTTGATTTGTTACATTAGGTTGGATATAGTGTTTCTATTCTCAGTGGCTATAATTAGAAAGACCAGGAAAATTGTTACAGTATGTATTTTGCTTTGATTATGTGGATAAGGGCCCTGAATCTAAAATATTTTATGTAATATCTGATTTTTCCCTTTTTACAAATAAGTTGCTTTAGATTAACAGAGTTTAAGGAGCCCAACAAACATATGATTCTGAAGTTTTCAATGTTGAAATTTTAAAGTAGGGTTCAATATTCCTGTATTATTTTATTTTGTTAACCCTATGGATTTTCTGCTAAATTACTCTAACATTTAGGCTAAATCAACAAAGTTCCTAGGTAATTTTAACAAAACCATGCCTACTTGGAAAAAAATAAGTATATATTTGTATTGGCCTATAGAAGCGTGAAGATGTTGGCTTTGGTTTACTTGGTGGGAAGGGGAGGGCACAGAGCTATGAGACAGATTATTAATTTTTTTCTTACATGTCTCTGTATCATTTCACTGGTTGCAGTAAATACTTTTTACCTTTTGAGTTTTAAGAGAATTTTAATAAGACAGTTTTCTTTTCAATTCTTCCTCCTGTCTTTCTTCCATCTCTCCCTCTTCCTTCCTTCCTCCCTCCCTCCTTCCCTTCCTTCCTTCCTTCTTTCCCACCCTTTCTCATTTCTTCTGTTCTCACTACATTTCTTTCTTTCCTAAATCTCTCCTTTCCTCCCTCATTTCCTGCCTATTTTATTCCTTCAGTGTTTCTTGCTTTAAAAAAAAGATATTATTATATATTTTCATCTCCATTAAACTCTAATTGACCCATAATTAGAGTATATTAAAATGTCCAATACAATGTTTTTCTGTTCGATGTCCTTATATCACTCTCCTAGTCATTCAGGTTTAACTCTAGCAAGTTTTCTCAGATTGTCTTCTTTCATCAGGACTGCTATGCTGATTAGAGAGATGAATGAGAAAGGATTCCTAGAAACCTATCTCACATCATGTATGACCTACCTCACATTGTTATGGGACAGGAATTTGTGTGTCACTTCATTAACTCAGATGCTTGAACAACTTATATGACCCCTTATTTCTAAGAGTATTTATTGGCTTATTATAAAATATATGAATTCATTGTCTTTTCTAATCATGGAGAAAATGATCTGCTTAGTCTACCAGGCAAATTTAACTGATTTCAGATAAGAAAGATGCTTCATTCCATAAATCTACAAGTACTATCTATCTATATGATATAATCAGATTGACTAAATTATCACCTTTTAATCACTAGATATGTATCAAGAAGACACAACCTTTACTTTCTCAGTTCTTGTTCCCATCAGTTCTGAGTTAGTTTGGAGGTGAGATTAGCAGAGCAGCCCCAGAGGACTCTAATTTTGTACCTAATGCTGCTTTAATGAGGAGGAAGTTTACACCTCCTCAGTGGAATTGTTTATTTAGCAGTGAATCAGAAATTCACTGTCACAATGTGAATTTTTTCTACACATAACTAATTATGCTTCCCATGACTAATTATGCAGTCATGTAGCAGCGAGAAAACCCACAATGCACAGGAACAGCAAGGAGGGGGAGAAGAACAGAGCTTAACACATTGTTCCTAAACTTTACCTGTGCTGTATTTTTTTTTTTTTTTTTTTTTGCGGTACCCAGGCCTCTCACTGCTGTGGCCTCTCCCATTGCGGAGCACAGGCTCCGGATGCGCAGGCTCAGTGGCCATGGCTCACAGGCCCAGCTGCTCAGCGGCATGTGGGATCTTCCCGGAGCGGGGCACGAACCCGTGTCCCCTGCATTGGCAGGCGGACTCTCAACCACTGCGCCACCAGGGAAGCCCCCTGTGCTGTATTTTAATCAAAGCGTTCCATTTAAACAAAACCTATGTCATATAAGAATACACTCTTCAGTTTCTCTTGTAAAAAAGTCTGATTTTTTTAATACACCAGGTTTTCTTAATGCAATCCTATCTGTCTAGTTTGAATTTAGTTAAAATTTGTGGGGGGTATGAGAAGAACAAATATTATGTAATCAAACCAGAGTTCTATGCTGTGGGAAAAAAGCCAGATTGAAATGGCCTAGGCATGAAGCCACAGATCATCATGATTACTATGGGGAAAAGAAAAAATTCAAATCTAAGTACTTCTCATCTTTGTCCTCTGGGTTTCCCTCAAAAGTAGGCAAAAACATTTTGTTGTTGATGGAGAACAACTCCCAAGCCCTGCCTATTAGCTCTGTTCTGCCCGCTTTGTATATGCCGTTTCCCTTCTAGGGACACTTTCCAACCCTCCACCCTCTACGGACTTCACCTCACCCTCCACAATCTGTGCTCATCAATCACTCATTGCTCTTTTAGTAAAATATTTCTATCATCTAGAAAAGTATCGGGAATGATATCATTAATACCTGTTTGTCATCATATAGCTCTATCAAATCAATATTTTTCTATATTTGCTACAGATTTTTTGTTTTATTTAAAAAATTATGTATTGTAGTTACATTTGAAGTCCCCTTTGTAATCTTTCCCAATCACATTTCCCTCTCTCTTTTAGAAAGGTAACTACTATCCTTAATTTTTCTTTTTTTCATTTCCATACATATTTTATTCCTATTTTTATACATTTGTAAATCAATAAGTACATACAGAACTCTTTTGTATTTTCATATTTCATATGAATGGCACTGAATTGTTTATATTCTGCAATTTTTTTGGTTAACATTGTTAAAATTAATTCCTGTTGATATTTGAGTTATTATTTTTCATTTTAATTATGAATAACATACTATTATGTGAATATAACAGTGAATATATATATGTATATACATGTGCATATATGGAGAGACATGTATATATTTCCCTTCTCCTGTAACGGGCATTTGGCTTGTTTTAATTTCTCACTATTACCAGTGTTAAAGCAATGAAATTCTTATTCGCATCTCTATGTGCATAGGTATTGGAGTATAAACCTAGAAACAGAATTATAGCCTTGAAGGTATGCACATCTTCACATTTATTGGATTTGGCCAAATTGCTTTACAATGTAGAAAATCAATTTATCCACCAAGAATGCATGATGATTCCTTTTTTTCCACAATCTTGTTAACACATGGTTTTATCAGATTATTTTTCCTAATTAAATGACTTGAACTGTTATTTAGTCATTTTTCTTCAGCTTTTTTTTGGTAAGGCTTAGCTTAGACATCCCCTCCTTCAGGAGGCCTTCCAAGATAGCCAAAGACTAATTAGTTGTTCCTTTACGTGCTCCCATTTGAGGGTCAACTTAGCACTTTGAATACTGCATGGGAGCAGCCTGTTTACATGTCTTTCTCCTCCCCTTAGCTCTTAGCTTCTTAAAGAAAGGTATTATGTATTTTTCCTCATCTGTCCCCAGTGCTGTGATAAATATTTATCGAATTAGATCCATGAAGGATAAATCCCAAAGAAACAATAGAAAATTGGCTTCTGGTAGGAAAGCATATTCTTTTAAAGTAGCCACAATGCCGAAGGCTACAGGATAGTGGAGTAAATTACAAAATAATCCCCTTACGGGAAGTAATTTATCTAGGATATCCATGTACACACCTATATCTAGAAATGTATAGAAATGGCCCAGCCAGGGAAATCACCTAATGAATTTGCTATATTTTTCCAATATAATGAGCCATATGGCCTATTCATTTTGGTAAAACAAAGTGGAAATACGTTGTAACATGACAACATAGTTTTCAAAGCTAAAAGCCATATTTATTTTTCTCTTTGCTCTTTTTATTCAATTTGTAAAGGTGTACAGTGACCATAATAGTTATCATAAATATACTGACAAGAAGACCGAGCAGTGAGTGGCAAACTCAGCAGCCGTCACTTAAAGTGGCACTCGAGGTGCAGGCAAGTGGCGTTCTATTTTCTAGTGAACTGAAGGCCTGGAGTGGCTTAGAAATCTTACTAATTAGGATGGATTGTTTTATTTGCTCTTATACATAGCATTTTCACTTTTACTACTATAACTAGCTAGTCAATCCCTAATCCTCCTTTAAAAATCACATAGAATGAGAATGTAGCTAGGGATTCAAAGATTTACTGCAATGGGATAAATTATATGGAAATATAAATAGGCTTAGTGGTCTTGGAACTTTATAAAAAAAAAAACAACTATCCCACATTAATACTATGCCAGGAACAGAAAACAAGTTACAGAGGTATTCTACAGCAGACTAAATAAAATACATAAATTATTTTTTCAAGGTTTAAAAAAAAAATGTAGTTCTCCATGTGAGATGGCCTACATCACAGTATACTCACGAACTTCTTCCTCCATTGCCAAGTAAGATTTAGCAGGGACAAGTCTTGTCCAAGTAGTGTATCAACAGTCAACTCATATGAATAGATAAAGTGCCAAATTACTTTGGAAAGCAGAATCATACCCAAAGATTAAGTAGAAGAAAATTTGTATTCTAGCCTTTGTGGCATCAAACTCTGAATTCATTTACTACTGCAAAAATCAGATCATCAGCACTAGGAAAGTCAGCTTAGTTCAAGGCATTGACCTGCATTTATATGGAGACTAACTTTGGAGGAGATTTACGTATATATCCAAGCAAACATTTACCTGCGCAAGTTTGATTGGATTCATCTTCATTACTTCCACAATCATTAGCTCCATCACAAAGCCATCTTTTGGGGATACAGCGATTATTCTTGCATTTAAACTGATCATCAGGACAGCTATGATTGACTGGGGTGAGGCAGGGAGGAGAGGAGAAGTAAGCTGAACAATTTAAAACTGGATAAAATTATGATTATTTTAAGGAATAGTCATGGAAACTTTATGGTAATTATAATATTATAGTACAATTAATCTATATCTTCTGTCATTCACTGTCTCATATTTTATACAAAATAATAACATTCTAGGCTCTGTTAAAATGTAGTAGTTTTACAGAAAATATCAAGGAATTAAAGTTCAGATAAAAGGGAATATACTCATTTTTCATGTCTTCAAGTAAAACCAACTACATCCGCTAAGTCTCTTTTCCCGTCACTTATCACAATAGGTGATTGAACTTCAGTTTTACCAAAAACATTGAAAATTAACCTCAAATTTTAATGTGGAATGCAACAAGTATGTGTCAAATAATTTAATCATATATCAAAAATATTTGTGTTTTTTTTTAAACTGCACATCCACTTCTTGAAACATTAAATAAGCCTAATTTTGTTATGTTTTGCTCAATGTTTTCTGGGACTGGAAAGAAAATTCGAAAAATAAAAATGCATCACTTGTGACCTGGAGTTGATGCTAAATATAAGATCCTGAATAATTTTAATAACAAAAATAATCATCATGAGTCTTTTCCCCTAATATAAACAAATAAACATGCACCCACAAAATATACTGAGGACACGACCAACCCTCATATGGGAAGCTGAGCACAGCTAAGGATTAAATCTCCAATATCTAAGCACAACAGGAGGCCATCTTAAAGTTAACCTCCTGTGATTACTTGTCCTGCTTTCTGGAGGCTAAACTCCTAACTGAATTGGCATGATCTTCAGTATTTGTTTCCTCACTTCAACATTCTTTCTGAAGTAATTTTCCTTGTGCCCAGTAGTTACATTTCTGTATGATAAAAATAAATGTTGGTACTAGTTTTATTTAGAATTTGAAAAATAGCCATTTTATCATGCTATTGCATAAAAAGTGTATTCCTTTCTAGTCAGTTTCTACAAAACACAATTTATTTAAAGCAGCCTTAGTGATAAAGTGGTTTTATCACTTTTGGAAGTTTTTATTCATACATAGTAAAAAATAAATAAATAAACAGGAAGAAAGGGCCTTATGTTTTCTGGTATTTGAGCATGATTAACATTTTCTACTCACTTCAGGGACTTTAGCAAGAATAGCTGCTCAGGAGGATCAAAGTCATCCAATATATTAGAGGGTCAACATTTTAAAGTATTAACATTATGCATAAGCACTTCAGTGAAGCTTGATCAAAGACCTTGCAATTTTCACAGTGTTATAAATGGGAGGTTAAAAAGGAGGACCAAATAGAATCCATTGTCTTGTGATTTGGAGTTGAGAAGTAAAATGATAACAGAATTCAAGGTCGAAGCTTATGAGTACTTACAATAAAAAATAATCCCCTGAAATGAATTATGCAGTGCTGAAATATTAACCATGGAACCCCAGGAATCTAATGCTGCTCAGAATCAAGCATGTTTAAAGAAGACACCGTACTGCTGGGAGGTGGCCAGAGATGTTTAGTTTTCCATTGCCCCATGTATTCAGTCATTCATTCATCCACATGTTAGTTGCTGTTCTAGACTCTGAGACTAAAAAGATGCTACGTCATAGTGTGTCTCCTCAGGAAGTCTTCTCATCTATTAGATGCATCAAATAAGTAAGCATAAAATTGCAATATGGTTTGGCAACTACCATAATAAGAGAATATCCAAGAGATATTTAACTCAACTGGGCTGTATCGAGAAGGAGATATTTGGTGTTCAAAAATGACTTCCCTATGGAGGTAATGGTAAACTACGGTGAACTCCATAACTGGGAACAGACAATGCAATATCACAGAAGAAAGAGAAGGACATTTTTTAGAGATTTACATGTAGTTCAACATGACAAGGACAAAGAGGCTAACTGGATACATGATAGACATTTAAAGCTAAAAACGTAAATGTGAGACATAACGTGAAGTACTTTCTGTGGAGTCAATAGATTTTAGAATTTATCTTGTTGGTTACGCAGTTATTGAAATGACAAGATTAAATTTCATTCTACAAATATCACTCTGGAAGCAGTGTGGAAAGTGGGCTTTTTAGTTAAGGGAAGAATAGTGGCAGGAGTAACAGCAGGGCACCCACTGCATTCATCTCAGGTAGGAGCCTGATTTATGCAGTGAAGATTTAGACGAGGTAAGGATAAAACATTAATAACTTAAGAGGTAAAAGAGATGAGATTTATTGATAGAATTGAATATGGACTATATGTAAAGTAGAAGACACCAGGAAAAGGCCATGGTGTAGGTTTGGGTGATGTGATAAAGATAATGAAAGAAAAAAATATTGACTAGGAATTTTAATACTACAGTTAACAGTAGTAATGCCCCCTCTACTCATAGAGGAGATGAGTTTCTTTATGAGTTGGTGAAAAGAACAATCACACATAACAGGGACCTACAGGACTGATTCCTAAATACTGGGATGCAATATCTGTGCTCTATTTGTGCACTCTGTGACTATGCAGGGAGCTGATACGCAGGGAGCATTCACTGTAACCGTGAGTAAACACTGTGAGTCATGAGGAATGAGGCAATTAATCTAATGAAGGGGTAAGCTGGGGCGAAGTGAGAGTAGCATCGACATATATACACTACCGAATGTAAAATAGATAGCTAGTGGGAAGCAGCAGCATAGCACAGGGAGATCAGCTCGGTGCTTTGTGTCCACCTAGAGGAGTGGGATAGGGAGGGTTGGAGGGAGGCTCAAGAGGAGGGGATATGGGGACATGTGTATGCATATGGCTGATTCACTTTGGTGTACAACAGGAACTAGCACAGTACTGTGAAGCAATTATACTCCAATAAAGATCTATTAATAAATAAATAATACATTGTTTGTGTTAAAAAGTGGGAAAAAAAAATCTACCCTTAGATGAAATGCTCCTCCCACTCCAAAATTTTTGGCTAATTTTATCAATTTGGTATTTAACATTTTACTTGTGGCACACTTTATAGAGAATAGACAGGAACAGGATTGAAAATAAGAAGTTCATAATGTTGAAGTCAGAGTCCATGTTTGGAAATTAAGAGAAAGTAGTGTTAGATTTATGTATTAATTACAATTTATGTATTATGTATTTTTATACAATTTGAAAATATTTTTAGAAGTCCATATTCTTGGAATTTTGTCCCCAAATTGTATGCCATAGATGCTCAAACCAATTTTGTTCATTCTTAACAGGGAATCTTTAAAACTTTATTTTTATATTCTTGATTGAAATAAAAAGGAAAATGGAGGGTTGCCAATGAACTCTCAATTAGTTTAGCCACTTTAACTGAAAAAATGTATTAACTGAAAAAAAATCATTTTCTTTTAAAAATAATATATATAAGTCAAATCAAAAGACAAAAGATAAATGTCACATACCTCTCTTCATATAAAAATATTTCATATCTCTCAAAACCATTCAGGTAGTGATTCTTCTCAAATGTATTTTCAAAAGTTTACTTAATCTGCTTCTCAAATTGTTTTCCTTCCATATTTGTAGGACATTTCTTCATCCCTACCAGAAATATGAAACTATTCCTATTATAGCAAATGATAAACAGCTAAATAGAAGCTAAAGGGGAGAAAAATCAACCCTTTAATTTCTTTAACAGTCTGAGTGTCCCTATGTGTTTCCTACTATGTACTGAGCCAGTGAAGTTAGGTAATAACATATTCCAAACCCATGTCTGTTTCCTTGGATCATCTTCAAGGCTCTGTTGCCAAGGAGCAATGGAGTGGATCGTGACCTTCTGTACCAGTAATTCTGCCTTGGGGGAGTTTAAATTGATTTTCCACATCTTTAAATTCAGAGATCCGAAGGGTCTCCTATAGCAACCTTTTAACAATGGCACGGTGGCGCGGACAGCACAAAATAGGAAAGAAGAGAATTTCTGGAGCAAGCAAAATGGTAGTATTCAAAGATGGGGAAGGATGAGAAAAACAGTGCTTTAAAACTATGCAAAGGAGATAATCTAAGGTCTAATCTCTATACGAAAGGATGACTGAAAAAAAAAAAAAAGCTAAGTTCAATCTGCATGAATGATATTTTTAGATTTTCCCAAACTGCTTTGATAGTTCACACACTCAAAGGCGTGGAAAGTTTTAACATAACTTGAAGGAGAACATACAGCAACTGACTGAATCTTCATCACTTCCATCTAGACAGTCATCATCGCCATCACATTTCCACCGAGCTTGGATACAGTGTCTGTTTCTGCAGCGAAATTCTCCAGCTTTACAAATGTGAGGTAATTCTTCTCCAGGATTAACTACGGTTAAAACAAATCCAAGGTATATAAACACTACTAGATACATTCAGTTCATTAAAATGTAAATTTTGTTATAATAACAAAATACTGATCTCATTTCATTTTATAGAGGATATGAAAACATCTCAACATTGTAGTGGCAACCATCTCTGGAAATGAGAAAATTTTAGGTTTTCCTGACAATAATTATTCTACTAAGAATTCTAAAAATACATTTTAAGCAACTGTCTCCAAAATAATAACCACAATAATACAATACCATCTTATATTTATGTTGTTAGTAGTTTTACTTTTTAAAGAGCTCTTATTCATAGTCTCAGCTGATCATCATGACAACCTATGAAGAAGGCACGGCAAAGAATTTTACTACCTCCACCTTACACATAAGTACACCAAAAACTAATCAAAGTGAAAAGACAAGGGAATAGCACACAGCATTGATGGCTGTATTTACTTCGCTGGTCTGCAAGTGGAAAAAAACAAACAAACTCAGCTGTGGTTAAGTATTCAAGGAAGTATTAAGTTAATCAAAATGATTATATACTCAGAATCTATGTTCCATATATCCCATGTTCTCTGATCAAATGTTAGGAATTCCACTGATTGGGATTTATTCGCAAATTGGAAGTGTTGCTATTCTTCTGTTCTCTTTGAGTGGATTCAGTAGAGTCTGAAAAGTGAAGGGAATGTGGCAATGGTTAAAGTAAATGATTTGTATTTCTTGGACTGAAAAAGGTGTTGAATTATCAAAAGCTGGTTTATTACTAGAAGAAACAGAAGCCAATTTTTCCACCCCAGTTCTGATAGCCCTCAGCTTTATCTTGGGTAACTGCTTAGGACTGATGAACTGTCACAAAACCTATATGCACTCCAATAATAAGGAATAACGAGAAAACATATGTGGCTTTTCCAGAACACTCTGTGTTTCACTCCCTTAACCCTTACATTTTCCCTGCTGCAAAGAATGGAAGAGGGAATGTGACTCTGAACCATAACTGCAGAGAATCTGCTTCAGAGAATTATGCGTGGGGCTGGGCAAGGAAACGCGTCCCATATAATCCAGATTCTTATTTAAGGCCTTAAGGGTGAAAAATAATCAGTGTGGTGAATGAAATATTCAGTTAGATCAAAGGTAATCCTATGTGTCTTCTGTCCCCTCTCAGACAAGCGGACACTGTACACAGGAACTGACAGTAATTTTTCCTAACTGTTTAATCTTTTTCAACAACAAAATGCAGAAGCAGCAATTTCTCTAATGTTGTCTTTCCGTAAGGTCACTTGAAAGTAACAAATTTTGTAAATATACATATTATATATATACATATTCCTGTATATACATATTCATATATATACATATTCAGAGAGAGAGAAAGAAAGAGAACAAATCTCAAATAGGAAATTGCAATAAATAAAAACAAAAATGGGAGATCATTGGGTCTCCTATTCAACCCCAGGGTACCTTTTTATAGCAGCAACTGGGAATGAGTATGGGACTCAAGACAAGGTGGAGGTGTAGAGACTTCCCTGGTGGCACAGTGGCTAAGAATCCGCCTGCCAATGCAGGGGACAC
Source organism: Tursiops truncatus (assembly GCF_011762595.2). Classification (NCBI taxonomy): domain Eukaryota; kingdom Metazoa; phylum Chordata; class Mammalia; order Artiodactyla; family Delphinidae; genus Tursiops; species Tursiops truncatus. The sequence goes on along the minus strand of NC_047040.1, from coordinate 88,477,359 downwards.
CAGTTTGAGCCCTGGTCCGGGAAGATCCCACATGCTGCAGAGCAGCTAAGCCCATGTGCCACAACTACTGAAGCCCGCATGCCTAGAGCCCATGGTCCGCGACAAGAGAAGCCACCACAATGAGAAGCCTGAGCACCGCAACGAAGAGTAGCTCCCGCTCGCCGCAACTAGAGAAAGCCTGCACACAGCAATGAAGACCCAACGTAGCCAAAAAATAAATAAATCAAATCAAATTAATTAATTAAAAAAAAACACACACATTAAAAAAAAAGGTGGAAGTGTAATCTGGGATGTGTCTGACCATCTCTAGCATCAAGCTTTTCTCTCAAATCTCTAGAACTGACCATTGATAACATGCAAATTTCCCTTATTTTGAGTTTTGTTTGTTCAATTAGACCTTAAGATCTTTGAGGGTGGTATAGTTTCTTTTGACTCTATATAAGCCCAACTTAGAACTGGAACTAGTAGTTTGATTACTTTCTACTGTATAATTATTAAGCCTAACAGTCAATAGTCTCTCAGTGTTTTTTAAAAAAATTTCCATCAGACGAGAAACCTGATTTGAGATGTCACCAGCTTCCTCGCCACTTAAGTTCAGCTTTAAGATTTTCTGTAGTCTCTCTATAGTTTACTCCAAAGAAATAGTAAGCCAATTCTGTTGTTGCATAGCTTGAGGATCGAAAAACCCAAGAAACCATTGATTCTCTTCTGATAACAATCCTACCAATTTAAAAGGCTTAGCTTTCATGGGGTCATTTGATCAAATAACTCAACCCACAGTTGTAAGGAATGATCAAAAGTATCCATATACAAGAGTGAAATTATAGTTTCTTCTAAATAATTATATCTATATTTAAGAAGATTCGTTTGTCTACGGAAAGACAAACTACCCTAGAAAATTGATATTTCTAAACTAAATATTCTTAACATAATCAATTCAGAGAGAAGGTCTCTAAGTCTACTTAGGCTTCAAATGTTTTTCAAGTGATATGTCGATCATTACGGAATAAATGCAAATAGGAAGAATTTCCAAACTTGCTTTAAACATTGTTTCAAACGTATGTGAGTGGTCAGTTATCTTTAAATGTTTGCTCATATAAATGTGGAAATTTTCAAAAACAGATGACAGTGATGTCTAAGGTTTCATTCACGTTTTTCATCATAGGTTATGAATAATTGCTTGAGAACCAGTAGAGCTTACCTCCTGAGATAACTTTTTTATATCTACTGCATCTGATAAAGATTTATATCAATGTCATTCAAACATATCAATATCACTTGTAACAGCAGTTAGGCATTGCTTATATCTGTAATAAAAGATGCATTAAAACATATACAAATATTTTTGATGTTTTAAAGTTTGTCTACAATTATTCTAACCCCTGTAATTTGTTGGAGAGGCATTTCTCCATGGTGTTTCTACATGTCTTGTGTCAGTTTTTATTCTGGACTTTTTTTCAAGGATGTTTATGCAGCTAACAGCCTTGGAAGATCGAAGCAGAGCTTCCTTTCAGAGCAGAGAGCAAGTCTGTTTCTTGACCAGGATAGTAAAGGTAATGTCTCTCTTCAGGGCAAAGGTTGGTCCTCACATGATGTGGAGGTGGGGTAGGGCAAGAAGAACCAAGGTGCACATGAAACTTCAGCAGCCTGCTTTGCCATGAGTAATAAAATCCTTTGTGTCTGATCAAAGGATTGAATGTCTTCTGTCTAAATCTATGAAACGCTGGTGGGCTAACATGCTAGATTGCAATTAGGGGAAAATTTAAGACCCTTCATAATAGTAAAGAATTTTTTTAAGAAACTGGATTCTGATTTTCAAAGTCTCCCAGGGCGTTCGGCATCAGCCCTAACCCAAGTCTCCCAGATGGAATCAGTTGTTATATCAGAGAGAAACCATGATATCAACGCTGCCTAGGTTTGCTCAGGATACATACATAATGATAAAAGACAGGTTATTTTTGAGCCAGCAATGTCCATTATCACAATAAAATTTAATGTGATAGGTGATAATCTGGATAAGATGGCAGTTTAGACATCCCAAAGCATGGTCTTTTTCTCAGCGTTGACCTAACTGTGGAACTGGGTAGCAACATCATCTATCATAAGACCCTAGCTGATGGCCAGGCAATCTACCAACTTTTGCAAGAATCAACAAGATGATGAAGCAAGTATATCTGGCATCATTAAAAGAGGGAATAGCATTCATAAGAAAATAAGATTAGTGTTCTGTACACCTTGTACAAACTTCTATAAAGGAGTTATTTTATAATTAACTTTCACATATCTAGTTGTTTTTATGAGGTCTTTGAAGGTAGGAAGGATAATGCCACATACAGAACAGAACAGTGCCTAGAACAGTACTAGTTGTAGAGGAGATGTTCAAAATTATTTGTTGCCCAACTTACTGGAATTAACAGAGACTGATAATTCTACATTACAGCCATTATTGTAATGAGAGATTCTACCTCTGGAGACTGAATAAATACTTCAGGAAAACACTATTACTTCAACTGGCTCAGCAGCTAATGCTCTTCTCCTTTCACCCAAGTACATGAATGAAGTTAGCTTAATTTAAGGGAAAAAAGACTGAAATGTAGCTAGAGAGAAAGAAAGAGTGATAAAGTTCCCCGCCAACCAAGAAAGCAAACATACAGGAAAAGCTCCATGTATGTCTCTTGCTTCCAGTGCTTAATGTGACAGAACCCATATTGCACTTGGGGATGTAGGCACAGCCAGAAAGTGCTTTCCATATATTAACAAATGCTATTCTTACAAGCTTTGCTTCAGAGTCGTACTTTGCACTGTGAAGTTGAAAACTGAATTCAAAACCTGTAATTCTACAGCCAGGGTCACTTCTAGTAAAAATATTACAACATTATCTCACCAGGAAGAAAACTGACAAAGTAATAAACAATCCTTTAATTTAACCAGGATCAGAAATAAAATGACATGAATCATGGCATGCCTGGCAAGGAACTGCCAGTTCTCACACATCCTATGATGCCTGCTGTTAGAGCAGTGGAATTAGAAGGTCTCTGCATGACTTGTCAATACACTGCAAAGGGAAATATGCACTCTAGAATTAATTATTTTCTTTGGTAAAAACTGCTAGAGTGATTGCTAGAGCTAATGTCGAGATTCAATGAGGTAAATGAAGAAACCTTACTAATAAACCATTTTTATTTTATTTTAGCTTTGAATCATCTATTTGGATCTCAGCCCAGAGACTGGATTTAATAACATATGTCCCTGGTCTTGTTTTAATAAGCTGTGGTGCCCATGAACAAGTGTCTATATTTCTAATTTTGCTTTTCTTCTTTTCAACCTCAGTGTGGTAATCTATTCTAAACTGATTCTTGTCTCCTCTCTCAATTGATAATTTGCTCTTGACTATATCATCACAGCATTAGTCCCAGGACAAAAATAAAATAAAGTTTCCCTATTGTCCTTATATGCTTCATATTATGATATGTTTATTTGCTTAACAAACTGTATCTTGCATTTTGGGAGTACAGAGTTTCTTAATTATCCCTTGATATGAGCAGGGAAAGAGAAAAACCTAAAAGAAAACTTGAAGTTGTAGTTTGCTGGATGACTCTGGATAAGATTGCCTATACTGGAAGGCAGCATGAAAAATGCTGCTATGGTTTTGGAATTTTCTCCTTAGACCATAGCAGGATGACGTTTCATTAGATAGAGTTGTCTTCTGAGCAGCAAACCTAAGTGGTACATAATCTTCCTACGCACAGAAGGCCATACATATTCATCTGGATGGGGCTTCTAAACTTTTTACTGCCTTAAACTTTTTATTACACATTAGACTGTATATATCCTAGAACATAAGGCTTGTCACAGCTGAACAGATAAATGGCTCAGCCATGGTGGAGCACTGTTTTTGACGAGTAATGTATCTGGTGTTCCAGAAGGTGAAGGAGGTCACAGAGTACCACTGACATATAACTGTGCAATGCTACCCTTGGATGACCAATATTTGGGGCAATGTTTAAGTTGCTTTCTTGGGACTAAGGCATATTGGAAAGCTCTGTTCTTTTTCTTTTTCTGTCCAGGCCACTAAAGAGGCATTTAAAGAATTACTATGTTACTGTCTCATTACTCTAGACAAAATTATGCTGCTATTTTAAAAAAAAATAGTGACTATCATTTTTTTATTTTTGTAGGAGCTTAACTTCCTTTCTCAGGATTACTCTTGTCCTCATTTATTAATTTTCTATGCTATGTGATTTTTCCCTGCAAAGGCATCAAGATAAATTAAAAAAAAAAACTCACTTGATAATTGATCAACTGGCTTTCCATATGCTTCTCCAGGGCAGTAAGTTTCCAGTGACTATGCTACACCAGGCCTCATTTCTAATTATGAGAAGACTTGACCATGACACACGAAATTCTCAAGGACAAAGAGTCCAGCCTACTCTCATTCTTGATTCCTTCCAGGCATGGCATTAGAATACATCCTCAGTCAATCACGTAACATGCCAATATTTTTCTGCTGGGTGAATGCCTCTTCTGGCATTGCCTTCTGCTACAGGTTCATTGAGAAACAACCGTTGGTGTTTATTTCTGGCGTGACCATCTGCCAATGGGTTTTTGTTCATTTGATGCCAATTCACTGAGGATGACTGAAACCAGGATGATCGTATCTCAGTGGTTGCAACATGTATTTTCGTTTTGCTCACATATTTAGATTTAATCCAGATTAAAGAGTTAATCCAGTTGAGACCAGTTCACAAAATTATAATCTAGCCTGAACTAAATCAGAAGCTCAGAGAAATCAACATTAATGAGAGGTGAGTGACACACTGATATCTGTTTTGCACTATACTCTGCAACCACAAACTCTATTTGTAGTCCTTTTGCACTGTAATTTCCTCATCTGCAAACTAAGGCTGAAATTTCCTTATAAAAACCTTTACTAATGAATAGAAACTGGAATAATTTATATGAACACACTTTGACTTCTTTTCAATAAATGAGATACTATAGTATTTCTCTTGATTTTTCCTATTATATTTGAAAGGAACCTAGACAAATTGCATGCCATATTAAAAATCTAGTAAAAATTTTGACAACTAAATGCAATAATAAATTCTCAAATAAAAGCTCACCTGTTTTTGTTGATTTAACATTGTTTAGTGTAACGACTATAGGTAAAACAATCTTCTTTTTTAATCCCCTTTTTCTGCATTGGGATTAACTCAGCAATGAATTGTAAGTATTAAAAAGACACCAATAGTCTCAGAAAACTTTCCTTTAATTTTCACCAGATATATAATCACATGTGAACTATCATAACAAATCTCCTAACATCAGCTACATGACCAATATTGTGTACAGTATTTCTTTACAAGCCAAAAGCCACCTAATTTTTATTTACACAGAGATATCCAGTGATAAATCTTTTGTACAATCAATCTCAATATGCACATATATATGCCAGCTCATAAGGAATCTGTAAATTTTTAACGGGGAATAAGAATGAAGGTAATAGGAAATATAATTTGGAGGCAAACAATACAAGTAATTATAACTCACACAACTAAAATTAAAGAACTAATTAGAAAATTTAAAGAGTAAAAACCATCTAGATATTAGTACCTGATGTATAAGCTCTCCCTCCAAATTCCCATGATGAAAACAAAGATAAAGAACGAAAACTCACAAGATCCTTGAGAATTCAGCCTCTTGATTATTCTATTGACACTATCTTAAGTGAATTTTGACGTTTTTGCAAGACCAAGAAGACTAGATTTAAATATTCAATCAGAAGCCTCTCTAAGTTATACCACTAGAAACCGAATAAGCTTGTCTATTTTTAGGTAGGGAAAAAGGCCCTTTGCTCCTCCAGTACTGACTGTAAGGTCTGTGCCTACCACAAAAAGGAGATACTGCAGTGTTACTTTCCATCCTTGAGAGGAATTCTGGTGGTACAGCAAAGGCAGGATGAGACCTGGTGGAGGTCCACAAAGGTTACTATCTGTGTGTGTATGTGCGTCTGTATGTGTGCATTTCATCTGTTCAAATGTCAAAATCATTCAGTTGGAATAGCAAAGGATCTCATTTTGTACCAGAAAAATAATCTTAGAAGAATCTGTGGGAGAAATTAAACTATGAAATGTAAACATAAATCATACCATTTATCCTGATAACTAAGATAAGATTTAATCTACCAGGCAACTGGACAGACTTTATGCTATTCAAAGCAATGCTTAGCTTAATCCCTGTCTATTCCCAAACTATGGGTCTTGGTAGATCTCCTCTCTTCTGATGCAAACAACAACCAAATGGAAATTACTAAATAATGCCACAGAACAAAGGAAGGGATACCATCTGATGAATCAAAGCAAGTACACTTCAGAGAATTACTTTCTACAGGAAAATATACAGGCAATTTTTAAAATACTACTAATAATGGGAAAAAAACCTTGCCCACAGGTAACATTCATATTTGTGCTTTGAAGTATATTATCTCAAAATCTAATTAAAGAATATTTCTCGAATTTTGAAGAAAAATTTGTTTGGTCAACAATTAATATCCAGAAGAATTGCTATTCACATATAAAGGCAAAGGAGACATATTTGGAATACAGAACTCTACAATATACATTTTTTGTAGTCATCTTGAAGAAGTTATTTCAAATTATACTCCATCTCTCCTATACATCAGTGAAAATTAATAAACAATGAAGAACTAAAAGTTTGAGTACTAACCAATACAACTAGTGAAGCACTGATCCAGGTCTAAAAGAAAATATTGTAAAGTTGATCAAAAATCTATAAATGTTAAAACATCTTTAAAGAGACTTACTGTTTGATAATTCAAAATAATATTCCTTGTCAGAAATCCTAAATTATAATAAGAACTGAAATTAAGGAAGATGAAGAGAATAGAATGAAGGAAGCCAAAGTCCTCATCTCAAATAGTTGAAACTCAAAATTATAGAAATAGAACTTAATTGGTGATATTTATTCCAAAGGCTTAAAGAAGATGAGAAGATATAACAAACTAACCATGGACAATACGGTCAAATACAAAAGGAATCATAAACAGTACAGTAACACACAAATAATATATAATAATGTATCAGAAATAATACCATACATCAAGTAGGAAAAGGTGACAAATAGCTTAAAAAGCAGTCATTAAAAATCATATTTACAAAAAACATTTAGTTACATGGTAAAATGCTTATGCTCATATTAAGTAAAATAAGGGACAAAATAATTTATATTAGTACGATCCAAAATTTGTAAAGTATAACATAATTAAGAGTTCAATCACCAAAATGAAATAATTTAGGATCTAAATTCCAAATGTTCTACATACTAATTACATGAACTTCTAAAAGTTATTAACCTCTCAGTCTAAATTTTAAATCATAAAATGAGATAGTAATAGTATCTTCCTTATATGATTATTGTAAGGACTGATATATAATTATAAAGATCCCCATGAAAATGTCCTAGAAGCTTATTGTTGAATAATGGCATTATAAATAGATTTTTCATTAATGTTTTTATATTTCTCAAATGTTACTATTTATTAAATCAGCTTTAGAAATCCACATTAAAAAAATTTTTTAGCCACATCTTTTCTTCTCTAAAAGAAATAAGACATCACAGATAAGCTGAAGTCTTCTTTGTTACACTTATTTCTTCTTCTGCCTCCCAGAGACATCATTATAACTAATGGAGAAATACATGAAATATTTATTCAACAGTTTGTGATGGTAATTTTATGTGTCAACTTGACTAGGCGACCGAGTGCCCAGATTTGTGTCAAACATTACTCTGTTGTGTCTGTGAGAGTGTTTTTGATGAGATTAACATTTGAATCAGTAGACCAAATTAAAGCAGACTGCCCTCCCTAATGTGAGAGGCCCTCATCCAATCAGCTGAATAGAAAAAAAGGCCTACTTTCCTGCAAGTAACAGGAATTCTTCCTACCTGATTGCTTGAACTGTGACGTTTTGGTTTTGGTTTCGGTTTTCCTGACTTTGGACTCAAACTGAAACACTGGCTCTTCTTGGGTGTCAGGCCTACCAAGCATTCAGATTGGAACTACACCAATGGCACTCCTGAGATTCCAGCTTGCTGACTGCAGATCTTGGGACTGTCAGCCTCCGTAATGGCAAGAGCCAAAAAAAAAAATCTTCTTCTCTGTCTCTATACGTGTACATCTTATTGACTCTGTTTCTCTGGAGAATCATGAGTAACACACAATTCAAGATTAAGTCATTCCAGAAATATTTATATTGCACTCAATATATGCATGGCATCGTTGCTGTCATTGTGCTTAAGGGACATGATGTGTGTAGACAGGACAAGTTTCAAAAGGGTTACATTGGAAAAGCAAGATGAAGTAAACTGAGGAAGGTCGGCAAAAGTTAATCAAGTGCTTTTAATCCAGGTCAAGCAATTCAGTTAGTTCCCTATTTTGATAAAGTGTAGAAATTCCCCGGAAGTCTCTTATTGCCTCCTTTCTTGCTATTCACCACCAAGTATAGATAACTGAGCTTTCTATGCTATTTAAAGTAATAAATATCTATGTAACCAAGAACTATGCATTTTTACTTACAACTACTGATGGTGAGGTTCCTTAATTTCAAGAAATATTTTCTTCTGTGGCACATACTTATTTATAATTTTCACTAAACTAGATGGAGCAGTGACAGGATACTCAGCTAAACTTCATCATTATCATTATTCATCTGTGTATTAGATATTAATTCCATTGATTATTTATAGTCTAAAAAGAATTATACCTAAGTCATTACCTGAATTTCTCTTTTCAAGTTTGATTTTAATTCCTTTGGTTTCATCTGCTTCTGTGCCTCAGAAAGACACCTATAAACAATGAGTGTAACATGAAAAGGCACTTACATGTGCAAGTGGTCCCATTTTCATCTAAAAGTTGATTATCAGCACAAGCACATACTCGGCCTCCTGGAATGGCCAAGCACAATGTACTACAGCCTCCATTATTTACTCGGCACATGTTGTCACCTGCAAGAGGAGGGAAGAAAATATGTCAGAGAACTCTGATTGCATACAAGGTTAGCTGGTTCAGGCCCATGTTCTTTCCAGGAGATGTACATGGCGTAAAAATGTACACACACACACACACACACACACACACGCCACCAATAATACCTATTTATTAATGTAATAAGGATTCCTGCTGAATCCTAAATGAGATTTAAAAATGTTTGAAAATATATGATGCATTGGTAGATAAGAGGAATTTACAAGTTGGTTAGAAGAGATAGAGGTTTGTGTGCAGAGAGGTAACAGGAGAGAAAAGGACAAAGTGGACAGAATGGTGTCTGTCCAGGACAATTTCCTAGAATGGGCCCAGTGTATGCAAGTTTGAGCTCTTTAGAAAGTAGACCACCGGCACTTGGAATGTGCCTTTGGATCCGAAGTCAACAGAAAGCAAACACTGGGGAAACAGGTGGGATTTTCCTTCCTCTTCTGCAAGGAGTACATTGGCATGTGAGTGCATTGAGGAATACAAGGAATGCAGGCTATCTGTAAAGCCTGAAAAATGAGCATCCTTGCTGGTACCAGGAGAGTGTACAGTACACAAGGGTAACGTGTTGTCCCAGTGGACCTAAACAGCAGAGGCACTGATAAGGCACGCAGTTGCTATCAGTAAAGTAGGCCTGAGGGAAAATTCATAAAGGTGTTATTCATGAACATATGTGAGACACTCCTGGACACTCAGATAAAACTGAGGTAAATTTTTCAAGAGGCTGGAGAATCTGTTTTATGAAGGTGTAGGTAAAAGTAAATAAAATTTAGGTAGTCACCATTTGGATGCCACTTATTCCTACAAGTTGGAAAGGCAAGGAAGAAAGTATATTTTCAGGTCCTGATTTTCAGAAGAAGAAAATGTCAGGACTTGTATCCAAGGGCAAGTCCATTTTACAGTAAGTCAAGGCATTTCTCATCCCATGTGTTGCATTTAATCAATGAACTCTTTAAAGCAACTAGAATTTTAAAGAACATGAAGACTGTGAAAATGTCCTGCAATTTGGCAGAGGGGAGTTCATTGACGACATTCAAGATGAACAATTTTTAAAGAAAATGGAAACAGGAAATGTGACTGTATACTGATTAGTATAATGAAATCCAGAAAACTAGTGACCGTAAAATTAGAGGGAACAGCAGTCCTGCAAACAACAGCCTGCAGCAGGTGAGGAGGGTTGTTGCTGTTCATAATGTTGTCTCCAGTTCATTGTAGAGAAACTACAATTGTGGTGGGGCAGCTGACGTGAACAGAAAATATTACCGTTTGATCTATCCAGGCAACTGCCTCTATTCTTCATTTCTTGTCCACAACTATAACTTATACCATCTCAAATAATTAAGTTTTATTCTTTTTTTTTTTTTTTTTTGAGGTACGCAGGCCTCTCACTGTTGCGGCCTCTCCCGTTGCGGACCACAGGCTCCGGACGCGCAGGCTCGGGGGCCATGGCTCACGGGCCCAGCCGCTCCGCGGCATGTGGGATCTTCCCGGACCAGGGCACGAACCCATGTCCCCTGCATCGGCAGGCGGACTCTCAACCACTGTGCCACCAGGGAAGCCCAATTTTTATTCTTTTTGAAGACAATTTTATCTTTTATTAGCTATTGAAACTTCTTAGTTTATGTACTTCCATTATTTTATCAAATTGCATTTCTATCCCAGTGAGGCAATTTCAATACAGTAGAAAAAAGTGAAGCCCTTGAATAAGATAGTTTGCTTTACAAATCTCTGATTAAGCCAAAATATCTTCAAAAAAACTCTTGTTGTTAGGTAACTTCCTACTGCCAACATACACACTGAAAAAATTTAATGTTCATTAAATTTTCACAAGGATATCCGTATTAAAAAGAGAAACAGTGACTATTCATAACCAAAAATCTACCACATAATTTACTAAACTTTTTTTTTGTTTGTTACCTAAGTTCTGAGTCATGCTGTTTGTGGATGGCCTAATAAATATTAATAACTGATGTAGATAAAAAGATACAAGAATATTATCTGATTTTAATAAGATATGAATATCATGGTAGATTGTTTCACTTTTATAACATCTAAAATAATTAAATGTTCCTTAAATGTATATGAAATTAATCAGATAAATATACTAAGATACTTTAAAAAATACTATTTTCCTTGTATAATGTATTTTTTAACATTTTCCCATAATGTTCCTTCCACACTGAAAGTTTTTCCACTGCTCACAATACTGACTCTTTGAAAACACTGAGGATTTTTTACTTCAAATGACAGCCTTTTTCAGTGAAGATGACATGAAAAAGGAAGTATTTGGAGAAAACCTTGAACGTCACTTAAATAGAATTCCCAGAGTTACTCACTCAGGATATTTTGAACAATAAATAATAAATTTTTATGGTAACAAAGTCTAAGATTTGAGTGACTTTGGAGTGACTAGACACCTTTTATCAGAAAACTTCAGCAACACTGTCAAAATAAAGTCTTTATGCAACCTCTTGAAATATTATTATATGTGAAACTCAGAAGCAATTTTATCTGGTTTTTAATACCTTGTTGCTTTTGAGGATCATAAATCTGAAGTCCAAACAGGGGTGGTCTTTCACGCCTCAGTAATGTCACCTCATTCGTTATCAAATCTAGTTGAAAAATGGAACCATTCATATAATCAGTCCAGAACACATAATTCCCATGATGCGACAGTCCAAAAGGATGGTTCAACTCTTTCCCACTGTAAACAATCTGTAAAATATAAACACATTGTGAAAAATCAGACCTGACCTTTAGAAACATAACCAAATATTTAGAGAAGCTGATATTCAAATAAGTAGAACAGATAATGATCTAACTAATAACTTACAGTTTCTTTCAGAGTATTTGAAAAATGGATTTCACAATGTGAGCATATTTTTTTGTTTTTAGGACATGTTATTTGAAGGAGACCATTTACATTTCATCCATTTCAATTCTCTCATACATGGCATTATATATATGGTCAAGAAATGCAAACATTAAAATGACCTTGCCTGATACTCTTCCCTATCTCTTTTCTTTATGATATTCCGGTATCATATTCTGGCACAGAAACTGATCTGAGTAATTAGTGGCATTATGTATATTGCAGTATTGCTCATCCAACAGCCAAGGGATACAGCATGGTCTAACAACACTGGGAGTGGAAGGAATCCCTCTATTCAGTTGGATTAATGCAAACTGAAGAAATCTAGGCGATGATAGGGAGGAAGGTAAAATTTTAATTTTGAACATAGAAACATTTATTGGTAGTAAACAGATATACAAGACTCCTGGCTAATTTTAATTCCGCTTGTCTTGATATATTCTTTACATTCCCGTGTATTTTGTGGTTGTTTAAACTACACAGTGGAGCAATCCTGTGATAAGTTCTGTTTTGCACGTAAGGCTGTAGAAGAGAATAGGAATCATACCCCATAATAATAATACTTTTTCGTTTTTCACAATTTATAAAATGATACTGTATACAATATGAAATAGCCTTTTGGACTCAATTCATCTAATATGAGAGGATTGAGCAAGTTATCCAAATAATATAGGGTTAAAAACTGAAATTTTGCTCCTTTTATCTGAACTCTTCATACCAAATTTTCATATGTTGAATAATTGAGACAGTTTATTATTTTTCTTTGCTCACTTCCATGTAGGCTAAAATATGCTGGCTAATAAAGCGCTATGTATATTGTGTACATATCAACATCTTCAAAGGGATCATAAATATTTTTTAACACCTCTTAAGTATGTGACATTAGGTTAAAAGTAAATCAATTTTATTTATTTGGGGAAAGACATTTAAAGTACTCTTAGAGTTAACCAATGACTGAAATGGTCTTAACTGATTAGTACATTATATTTCTCAAAGAGAATACTTAATAAATGGGCTTGGCCAATTGTGCAATCTTCCTTTCCAAAAAAGAAGAAAGTGTATTGTCAAAGGAAACATTTTGGTAACTTCTAATATTCCATTTTTCTAAATATCATTTAACTAAACAGTCAAAGCCAGTTCATAATGTTATATGTGCTTAGGTGATTATAAGACAGAGTACAGAGGCGATATTTTGCCAACACAGTCAACTTCATCCTCGATCTCACTGAAGAACTGCAAAATCATCTTGCAACGATTCTACCAAAAGAGGTAAGAAGATGTTGATATTTATTCACACCCATAGGCTTGAAGTTCAACCCACTCTTGTGTTTTAGTTCCAATGTCATGAAGTTCTTTATTTGAATAAATGAATTCTAATTACTTTGTCATAATACATAGGTTACATTTCAGGTGCAAATATTGAAGATATTTGAACCGAGCTGGGGTGCTTGGTCCTAGCAAACATCAATAATGTAGAAAAACTGCATTTTCAAACAGCTCTGATATGCTGAGAGCTTCTCTGAAAAGTCCCACAAATGCTGGCATGCCACAGTGAGCTGGGCCTGGTCTCCCGGAGCCAAGTACCAGCTGCACTGCTTAATGCTCAGCCCCCTTCAGCCACCCCACAGAGACTACTGGCAGCCACCTCAGAGGGGTAAAAATAAACTTGAAAGTATTTTTAACACAACACAACAAGGCTCTGTGACAGGAGCCTGTGGGTTAAAACAGCAGCATTTGTCTTTTACCTTCCTGTGAGTTCCATTCAAAAACACTTTTTCAATATGATCATAATAGGCATCACACCAGTATAATGTGTGGGTGTGAAAGTCCAGAGTTAAGCCGTTTGGCCACAGCATCTTTGAAGTCACAAAAATCTGCCGACTGAAGCCATCCATCCAGGCCTTCTCAATCCTTCCCACGCTGTCATCTATTTCATCTTCCTCCCAGTCTGTCCAATACATCCAACTAAGACATTAAAAACAAGAGCGCACGCGTGTCATTTCAACCAGCCACCATATAGACAGACACTTCCTCAGATTTGGCACCTCCACAAAATGTAGTTACATTCTGATTTGTTCTCCTACCTGAATGCTGATCTGCCCGGAGGAGGCAGCTGCGAAGTACTCAGGGAAGGTGAGATTTGTTCAGGGGAGCCAATTAGACACATTTCAGAAAACGCACGACCACCACAATGGCACTAACTGGCCTCGTTTATTAATTAACCTAACAGCAAGTGCCAAATCCTGATTTTCTTTGGTGTTGGTACCAAAAGTTTGGGAAATGATTCTCGAGACATGACTATTTTTAAATGTCCGTTTGATAAAACATATAATCAATTATGTGTTTAAAAAGCAGATGAACTGGCAAGGGAATGAGAGCACAGTTAATGATCTACTCCAGACTTTATTTAATCTCATATGAGTTATTTATTTTTTTAAAGGCAGGCAGTTGGATTTTCTCTGTTATAAAGGGCACAGTCCTACTGGGTTTGTTTGGCCAGGTCTAATTTGTCTTCCTGATGCAAATTATCTATGCTTTATTGCTGCTTATTATTACCCTAAAACCCGCAGAAGATGATTGAGCTGCACATAAGTTTAATAACAGTAGGTTGACTGACCTTGAGATTTTGAGCTTTAATTTCTGTCTCAAACAAAAGCATCTGCCTTTAAAAACAAATCTTTTGTGTAAGCTGTAACAGTGGAAGAAGGGGCCTTGAGCTAACGTTCCAACTGCCTCATGAATAAGGTTAAAACCCTCCACATGTGTTGTCTTAGGGTCATGTGAAAGTTCCTGAGTTACTAATTAAAGTGTAGGCTTTAATTCAGTCACCTCATATATGACTTTACAAAGCTTCAAAGTTTTCTAAGCTGCTAACCCTGGAAGTTACTTTATTAGATCCTCTGCCTCCCCTCTGCTATGGACCCTAAAGAATTTCTGAGGTAATTTGGGACAAATCTGTATCCATGACTAAAAATCCTACTGTGATCTGGGGCTTCTCTGGTGGCGCAGTGGTTGAGGGTCCACCTGCCGATGCAGGGGACACGGGTTCGTGCCCCGATCCGGGAGGATCCCACATGCCGCGGAGCGGCTAGGCAAGTGAGCCATGGCCGCTGAGCCTGCACGTCCGGAGCCTGTGCTCCGCAACGGGAGAGGCCACAGCAGTGGGAGGCCCGCGTACCGCAAAAAAAAAAAAAAAAAAAAAAAAAAAAAAAAAAATCCTACTGGGATCTAAACAGGCAGATTTGGGACAGCTGAGGAGGTGACACACCAGCCATTCTTTCATGCCAATTAAGCTCTTTTTAAACTCTCTTAAAAGTTTACAATTATGTTGATATGCCTTTTTAGACTTGAGGAAGTATATTTAGATTGGTGAATTTTAATAAGTCCAAATACATTCTAATCCTAGAAATAAACATGGTACTATGCTTATCTTGTATCATGCCTGTTCTTCAAGTGGGTTTATTACTGGGACAAATTAAGAATAAACAGAAGATTCATTCCATTTGCTCTAAAACTGTGCTAGTTAGGCAAAACTACTTCAATTATATAAATCAGCTATGTAAAGAGAAATAACTTTTTCATCTCTCTTGATACCGTTTCTGAAATCTTAAATACAGTTAATCAATGCAGTTGTATTGCTGGCTAATTTATAACTTGTTAAATTGAAATTATCTTTCCCTCCAGCTTTTCCTCTTGATAATAGTAACACTTTTTTTCTGTGACTCTCTAACCCGAATCACACATATATGTCCATGCAAACACACACACAAAGGAGATAATTCTGGATATTCTAAACATATTTTATATTGTGTTGTTATTTGAAGACAGAATTGTTTGTAATCCAATCCACTACCTGAGACTATTTTTAGTCAAACAAAATATAAGAAAAACAAATTTTAAATAAGTGATGCCAATCTGATGGAGACCAGATATGTGATCATCTACTCAGCTGATTAAAAGTTATCGATATATTGTGAGAGCCTTATAATTATTATCAAATATGATGATTTATAAACATACAAAATAGGAAATGCAACCTATAAAATAAGCAGGAGAAAACATAAATATTTTTGTAGGTGGGATCTGGGGTATTCATCAAATAAAAATTAGGTTAAGCTGGTCTTCTACTATGACAAAAAAAAATTGTACCTCTATTTTTCAAGCCCTGTTCAAATACAATTTCTCAATGAAGTCAGCCCCTAGCTTTTCTGTCAAAATTAGCTCATTCTTTTGTTTCCTAGTGATAGTTGTTAGTTATTTTAGAGAATTTATTGCATTTATGCCATGTATTGAATTTGATAGTGTTGCATGTCTGATAATTCCAATTAAAAATTCAAATAATTAAGGGCAGGGAATATTTATCGTTCATATTTGTACTCTGTAGCACTAAGCTTGGCTTTGTTGATATTAATCATGCCCCCAAATTAAACTGTATTATCTGGCAGGTCAATCCCAGAAATTTTTAAATCCTTAAGATTTTCTGCCATGGAAGTGAAATAACTTTTAAAAAACTTGATTGAGTTGATGACATAATATCTAGCTGTTAACTAGAGAATGTGGTACTTTTAATTGAGAGAGGGATATAGAAAATCCTGTTTGGAGGGAAATACGCACTTAGCTTTGGACTCATCTTTTCTTGGAGATAATGTTTTGAGAAATCAGAACTGGAGCTGTAGGTTTCTAAGTTATTGATGTAAATTATGAGATTTGAAATGATTGCAAAGGAGGGAGTTCATCTGTAGCTATCACCTTGAGGAATAGTCCATCATAATTGATTCCTCCTCCAGGTTTACCCCCATTTCAACATTTTTTTTTTTTTTTTTTTTTTGCAGTACGCGGGCCTCTCACTGTTATGGCCTCTCCCACTCGGAGCACAGGCTCCAGACGCGCAGGCTCAGCGGCCATGGTTCACGGGCCCAGCCGCTCCGCGGCATGTGGGATCTTCCCAGACCGGGGCACGAACCCGTGTCCCCTGCATCGGCAGGCGGACTCTCAACCACTGCGCCACCAGGGAAGCCCCATTTCAACAATTTTTGAGGCCTGCCAATCCTATTCTTTCCTGTCTGTTGTCTCAGTTCCCACTTTTCTGTTGCTATTACAAATGCTACAGTCTGTCTTTCATCACTTTTCAAAGAGAACTCCCAACGGACTGTCTTTCATAGAGCTATCATATGGCTTTCACTTATCTTCCTAAATCATGAATTGAAAAATGTGATTTTTATCCTCAAAACCTTCCAATTACTCTGATGTCAGCAAAATAAGTCAAAACTTTTACTTACAACATTGAAGATTTCTATATATTTTTAGTCTCACCTCCTGCTATGTTACTTAGAATGTCCCCTGCTCTAGCCTTAATGAACTCATCCCACCTCAAAACTGCCATTAGCTTCCTCGCCTCTAACAATTACTCATACTGTCCCTTCAGAGTACAGTGACTAACCTTATGACTGCACATCCCAATAGGGTCCCCTGGGACCCTATTCATTTGGAAATCTATCCATCCTCTAAAGTTCAATTCTGAATTAAAAACCTCAGTGAATTCCCGAAGAGCATGTATTTCATTCTATTTTATTTTATAGGTAAAGTGTGTGTGTGGTGTGTGTGTGTGTATGTTGGGTGTGTGTGTGTGTGTGTACACCAAGCACACCAGATTATAAACTCCTTGAAGACAATCACTGTCTTACTGATTTCTATTCATCTATATGGTAGTCACTCAACAATATATTTTAATAAATAGATGAAAAATTATCCCTTTACTGATTTCTATAATTGGTTATGACTCTTGATAAAACCATACCTCTGAAGAGTACTTTTTGTTAATAGGCTATTATGGCAGAGAAAATCTGTGATGCTCTCCTGTGTACAGCTGCAAAAAGGTATTATGGTAGAAAAATGTAAATGAACCAGGTTTTTACAAAAATGTTTTGATTAAAGTTATATTATCCTATTTTAAATGGAGTTTTCCAAACTAAACTTTCTTCTTCACTTTTCAAAAACTTATATTAGCGTCAAATGATTATTTGGACAATTAAATTCACATGGTTCCATTTCTACTTCTACTGTCTTCCAATCCATTCTCTACAGAATAGTAAGATTAGTTGTTGTTGTTGTTGTTTAATATAAATCTGACTATATCAATTCTCTATTTTACATTTACACTGAAGACAAAGTACATATCTCTCATGGTAGTGGGCAAGGCCTTGCTTTCCTTTCCAATTGCATCCTCAGTCACTTTCCCATTTGCCATCTATAATCCAGTCCATCTTCATTTCAGTTCCTCTGACAGTAAAGCTTTTGCCCAACTTAAGATTTCAGTTGTTCCATTTTCTTTATCTGAACTCTTTTCCTCACTCTCCATGGCTGGTTCCTTCTTTACAATTAAGTCTCAGCTTAAATGATGCCCCCTTAAAGAGGCCTTTCTGCAAGTCTATTTAAATAGGTTTCTGTTAGTCACCTTCACATCAACCTGTTTGTTTGACTCCATCACTTTGGTCTCTAGAAATTACATTCATTGTTCATTTGGTACTTATTCATTGAGGCATCTGCCCATTCCCTACTTTTCAGATGACACAAGATGCTTCATGAGGGTAAAGGCTATGCCTGCTTTGTTAACCACTGTATACATAATCAGAGCTCTGGGCATTGTATATTGTTAGGGGAAAATATGTGTATATATACATATATACACATGTGTATATACATATACCTACACACACATATCCACATATATACATACACATATGAGTTTTTTTTTTCAGGTTGGTGCATAATAGCAGTATTCTATAATATTTAAAAATCTGTCTGATGGAAGAAGTAGAAGAGCCATTCTTTGCAACATCAGAGGCAAATATAGGATTAGTTGGGAGATACGTACTATAGGGATGCACTTACTGCCTTACTGAAAAGAAAAAATGTCATATCAATCAGATTTGTCTCCAGATACTTTGAACTATGTAGATACTATGGGTTTCAAATCTAAATTGGATGCCTGCCTCTTAGGGAAGTGTTGAAGTGGATTCCTGAATTTGAAGAGAGAGATGGGTCTAGTGGCCCCTAAATTTTCTTCCAAATCATCTAATTCTATGACCTGCACATTTATGTCATCTCCCCAAGCACCTCAAAGACCCTTTGACTCCATCGGAAAATATTTTCCTCTAACAGAATACTGAGAAGGAAGATGTTGCTTTAAGATATATTTGAAACATCTTGCTTCAAGGAGGTTTAGACAGCATGGAATAAATATTTTCTCTAAACATTAAGATTGCCTTGGTTTAAAGGTCAAATAGATGACTTGCTTTAAAAGTCCAGGAATAAAATAGAAATTTAAGGAATCCACACATAAAATCACTAAAATTACTTTATAATTATGCCTTACAAAAAACATGCAATGAGTTCATCCACTGATTAGGTCAGCCTGGAAAGAAGCACCGATTGTATTTGGAGCTATTCTCAATACAAACAATTTTAGGAACTGCAATCTGGTGATCTCAGTTTATAAGGGAGTCATGTGCTTCTTATTCAATTAAGTATTTTTTTTGTATGCAATAGTAAGGTATAAAAATATTAATTTTGTGGTACCATTTTGAAACAGTGAAATATAAGCCACAGAGGGGATAAAAACCACATACAACAACTGTACATGTAGAAAATGCAATCCACTCATTTAATTCTGAGATTCTATTAGGAATTTTCACATTTCTTTAATATTTCTATATGCACATTGTTGCTTGTGTTCAGGTAATAGCTATGAATAAAAATCAAAGGAAAACATATTCTCAAAAATTGCACAAAATAATCCATCCTGAAACAAGTAACACATACTATAAAATGATGTCACTATATGGAAACTATGGTTATGTCCAAAAATACAGAGTTACCAACCTAGACTAATAAAAAGTAGTGGAGAGTGGCATGGACATATATACACTACCTAACATAAAATAGATAGCTAGTGGTGAGCAGCCGCATAGCACAGGGAGATCAGCTCGGTGCTTTGTGACCACCTAGAGGGGTGGGGTAGGGAGTGTGGGAGGGAGGGAGACGCAAGAGGGAGGAGATATGGGGATATATGTATATGTATAACTGATTCACTTTGTTATAAAGCAGAAACTGACACACCCATTGTAAAGCAATTATACTCCAATAAAGATGTTAAAAAAAAAAAAGTAGTGGAGTGTAGTGGCTCTGAGTAAAGTCTTGGAGGCAAGTTGCTTGGATTTAAATATCTATCCAGTCTCTTAATAATCAAATGGTCTTTTGCAGGTCCATTACAAATTTCTTCTTCGTAAAACAAGAATGAGAACAGCAACTAATTCAAAGTATTATTGTGCAGAATCACAACATAGATCATGGTAATCTATTTAACAAAATGCCTGGCCCACAGTAAATGTACAAAAAATGGAAACTTGCTATTTTTTGAATACTTTAAACTTCAGTAGCCTTTAATTTAAAAAATTAAATTGATTGATTTGCTGGTTGAATTGATTATTTATCTTGGTGTCAGGCTGTCTAAAATGGAGAATTATGGTGCATGTCTGAATAAACCAAGTAAATATATTCTCTATACAAATAATCTGTTTATTTCAGTTCAATGTATCTTGACATGTTTTTTTAGCACATTCTCTAGGAGAGATAATCATTAAATGAGCAACTTTTCCCAGTGAGGCCATTCATGTGTGAATGCACATGTGGATTTAAATAAAACTTACTAATACTAAATATGTAAAAACCGAATTTATCTAATATAATTTTCCTTATATAAAGCTGATCAAATATTGCATACCCATTAACAGGATCCACCACAATCCCTCTGGGATGGGACATTTCTCCCTCTAAGAGAGTCTTCCGACTCTGAGAAGCCTTTTCCAGCCTAGCCACGTTAATGGTCTTCCTATGGCCATCATTTGTCCAGTAAAGGTTATTTCCAATCCAGTCCACAGCAATGCCCTCCACATTATCCAGATCTGCAAGAAGCAAAAACAAGAAAGAAAGAAATTTTTCATTAGTGTCCACTACTTACCTTCTACTTAATAAAAAGTATAATTTTAAAAGGAATACATTCTGATCTATAAACTCTTTATAGTGTGATTTTTGCAAATATGATTCCATAGAATATTTTTCAATTTTGTTTTGAATGCCAGACCCTCTCTTGAGATATTTTATTTGAAACAGTGATCTGCAGAAAAACAGGAAAATATAAGTGATGAGAAAACGAAAGGGTAAAAGATAAGTTCTCAGAGTAAAAGTAGTCTCATAGATTGTTCAAAAGAAAAATCAAATAACATGATCTAGTAATACATTCAGAAAGTAAGCATGTTCAAACATGTAATATGTAATCTGAATAACCAAAATAATATGAAGGCCCTTTTGCCAAGAGTTGAACAGGTCCAGCAGAAGCACACCTTTGAAAGCCCAGACTAGGCTTTTATCATGGAACTGCATGAACAGTGAATCTCAAAGAAACACTAAAATATTTCTGTATATTCTAGACTTACTTTACAAAGGATGCTATTACAGGCTCCTCTAAGATACAGGCAGTTATAATTCAAATATAAAATCATATGAGCTCCCCTAATTCAACTCTTTACAGAAAGGGAAACTCTAACACTTAAGAATGAAGGCTTATAGTTTATTACCACATAAGCAGTGGTAGAATAGCGATAAAATCCAAGTCAGAGGATCCCCAATGTAGAGATCTTTATAACTGCACTGTTCCTATGGTGAGTCTTTTCCTCACTTTTTGCCATCCGGTAAACCATCCTCCAAACTGTACACAACATCCTAAATATAATTCTACCCCTCTATTGCACGAGAAATTACTGTGAACTTCTCTTCTTTCAAAACCAGGATAGCCTTTGTCTCTTTTCCTCCTGGGTGTGAGGTAGAGAACTGGCACTTACTGGACACAACAACAGGTAGTAGTACATCAGAGACAGAGATGAGCATTCACACACTACTGGGAAATCTACATGACATCTTCCCTCATACGCAGATGTCATAAACATTGACTATTATCATTTTCTTTAATCATGGCCCTCTGGCCTTGGAAAAAATAAAATTTTCTTTTGTGACCCTTTCTGTTAATCAGCATGTGCCCTAACTCAGGATGACTAATATAGTGTGTGATTTGATCTAACTGAAAATCTGATTATAGTGAATCAGATATGTTCTCAATTTCACTAAGCTATCTGCTTCATTACCAACCAGTATGAGTAATTTTCACAGGTTAATTGTGCCTATGCTTAGAAAAAAGTTTCACTTTTGTCTTTGCTTTATTGACACTTAATTTTACTGAGCACTTTCCTGCCTTGGCATAATGGAAAAAGAGTAGCTATTTACTCTTTTCTATTTATCATAGTCTGTGGCTGGTTTTTGTCTTGTTGTTGGTTTTCAAAAGTTGTATTACATCTGAAATCTAACCCAGCATAGAAACTTTCTTCCTCAATAACCTTCTCATTTCTAAAACATTCCCTTTTCACATCTGACTTAATACTTTTTTCTTTTTCATATGAAGCAGTTGTAGTATTATTTGATTGAAATTTTTTTCTGACACTTGGGTAAGTAACTCAGTCACTCTGATCCTTAATTTCTCCATTTAAAAAGTGATGAAAGGGGCTTCCCTGGTGGCGCAGTGTTTGAGAGTCCGCCTGCCGATTCAGGGGACGCGGGTTCGTGCCCCGGTCCGGGAAGATCCCACATGCCGCGGAGCGGCTAGGCCCGTGAGCCATGGCCGCTGAGCCTGCGCGTCCGGAGCCTGTGCTCCGCGACGGGAGAGGCCACAACAGTGAGAGGCCCGCGTACCGCAAAAAAAAAAAAAAAAAAAAAGGGATGACAATAATAGCAGCAATAATACACTGTATTATATAATAATAATACACTGACAATAATACACTGTAGGATAAGTAAACAAGAGGTAAATTAGCTACTGCATGTAAAATACTTAGCATACTGCCTGTAATATTGTAAATTCTCAACATGTTAGTTTTTATAAATTCATCAGGATTAAAAATAAGATATATACATACATACATATATAAATCCTGGCTCTTTTGATAGGAATAAACCTTACATTTTTCTCTTTTAAAGGAATTTCTCTTTTAAAGGAATTTTTCATTAATATTTCCTTACATTTTAACTGGTGGCCAAAGTTAATTAGAAATATGATATGCAGAGTCAGTTGTGAATAAAGAGTGGGATGGAATGGAATTCTAAAAAGCAGAACTTGGGAGGATCCTGTCTCTAATTGGTTCATTTGTTTTGTCTTTGAAAAATGAAATGTTTGAATAGCATGAAGTAGTGATTAGGATCACAAGTTCTAGAACCACACTTCCTAGGCTCTGTAACCCTGAGCGAGTTACACCTGATCTTTAAGACTGATGTAATGATGCTGTTTAACTCATAGGATTGTTTTGAGGATTAAATGAATATATAAAACTCTTAAAAATAATGTTTGGCACATAATAAATACTACATAAATGTTGCTATGAATATTATTACTAATAGTATCATTATTATTATAATCTTCTCTTTAGCTACCTATCTATTGAGACAGCAATGAATCAATGAGCCTAGAATGTTTTTAATATTATTTGTGTGTGTGTGTGTGTGTGTGTGTGTGCACGCGCTTTGTTTTGTTTTTCTGTTCTGGAAAGGATGTGGATGAATGAAAATTAAAAAGGAAACAAAAACAAAAACTCAAAAATGAGTCTTATGTGCAACTTGGGAATTTTTTTAGGCTATCTTTAACCAGACATGGAGAAACTTCCTCTTTTATACTTGTAGGACAAAGCCTGAAGAATCAATGAATCCCTTTCTCAACAAATATACATTGGTAAGGAAAATACTCTGGCTCTATATCATTTGACATCTTCCTTTAACTTATGACTTAGATGAAACACTAAGACATATAGAGCATTGGTTTACGTACACTTAATTTTTCACTCAACAGGGTTTGGATGGGGCCTCCCTGAGATTGACTATTAGGATCTCTATGACCAAAACCCTTCAACTAGGTGATCAATAACATATGAAGGTTTATGGCACTGAACTTCCAAACAAACATAGGTAACTACAGAGATACTAATCACTAGCTCAAGGAAACACATGACTGATCAAATGCAAGAAAGTTGTTTGTTAAAGTAGATTGCTTTGATACCTTTGGGTAGAGTTGAAGTATTCTACATTCTAAAATCAATATTCATTACATCATCATCATTATTTTTACATAACGAAAGCAAAGAGTATGATTTTTTTTTTAATCTGGTAAAAATCTCCCTTACGTTTCACTAAATACCCATTTTCATTAATCGAGAGGCAAGAACTCAACATGCTTGTACTTTTCAAAACAAAAAAGGAGAATAATTCCAGTAAATAATGGTTTCCTATAATCTTTTTAGATTAAGATTATGTCTATATGTTCCTTTTTAAGTGAAAAAATGAGACATTTATCCATATAATTCAGATTAAAAACAGACTTTTTCATTTATTCTGTGAATACTTAAGGTTAACATATTATTTTGACTCAATTAAAATTTCCATTACTTTTTCTTTGTAAACATTGTTCTAGTACATGAAGAATAACTTTTATAAATGGACAGAATATATAAATAGTGCTCTAGAAAAACATCTCATCAAAGCTAGATTTTTTAACTGAAGTGAAAAATTCTTGATGGTAGCATTGTTATTTCCTACAAGTGATACCTACCATTAATGAAATGTGGATGAATAAGAGATAATAAAATTTATGTAAATTAAAAAGAATAATTATGTGGATTTAAAATAAATAAAACAGAAAGCTATTTAAAGTAATTTAATATCTAGGATTAGATAAAACAAGCATTTGAAACAGGTTGGAAAACATATTTCTAAAATGAAAACACCATTACAGATCTGATTTTTAGATATTATGCATTTGTGAAACAGAAGAGGATTAAAGTTTTTATATTTAAAATAGGAACTTCAACTTTTAAAAATGGGTCCAAGATTAAAAAAATAAAAAAGTTAAATGGCCAAGGATGTGAGCAGTGGCCTTAGTTTCCTTAAGGTGCATAAACCAGATCTCCAGATTAATGCATGTCTTGATGCTTTACAACAGAATTTGATTAACATCATAAGGAATTAACTGGAAATTACACCCCATAATTGCCATTATAAAAACACAGTGCCTCTATTTTTCCAATGTATCCAAGTTCTTCTATCCAATTTCTTCTATCCTTAGTACGAACATTATTTTTCTGAGTTGGAATGAAGTATTCCAAAAGTGTTTGCATCAGTTCAGAGTATGATCACATGCCTTAAATGACTGGGAATGCCCTATGCATGTAGATATGTTCAGGGCCAGGGATGCCTTACCTTGCCTCAGAGTCAGTGCTTGGACAACTCTCCTGCCTCATATTCCTACAGTTCAAGTAATTCAAATTCTCTTTGTGCATTTCAATAAGGCCTGAGGCGATGTATCTGACATGTGTGATTGAAGTTCTTTTAATTAACAGTGTGGCAGTAAAGTTGCCTGCTGAATTTTCTATCTCATAAGGTTACAGGAGTACTTGGCCAGACTAAGGTGTTCTACATCATCTGTCCCCAGTGGCTAGCTGAGGTTGATGGTCATCCTCATTTTCATTCCAAGTCCTTCCTCAGTTCATTTATTAGGTCGGAGAGGGTGAATACACAAGTTACTCTCAATGAGAACAAAATACTTTGCTGTTTTCGTCAAAGAGATATGTAAAGTGCATATAAGGGTCTTGTTTTTCAGATGAACAGAATATATTAAAATATAGTGGTTTCCTTCTATTATCAAAAGCGTGTTTTCTGTTTCACTTTGGGGAGAGGGTGCTACTGGTGGTCTCTCTAGGACATTCGGATATGTCATCTCTGATGCAGTGATGAACATATGTAAGAAAAGAGAGAGTGCCACAGTATGCGTCATAGTTACCAATACAGTAATCTAAAGTGATGAGTAAAATGAAACATTTCAAGAACTGTTAAGAACTGAGATTTTACCCTACTTTCAAGCTAAGAAGTTAGCCTGGTACTGCTTCATGGATGACGGCGGATGACACAAAACTTGTAGGACAGATAGAGAAGTCTTTATTACTTATGGCGCAGCAAGCAGCATGGCCATCAGCAGATTGGTATCCCTTTAGTCCAAAGTCCCCTGGGGACAGCTGGGATGGGCCCATATGGATGCCTTCGCACACAGTTGATTGCATTGCAGGAAAAGAATTCCAAATTTAGAAAACCCAAATATTTTCTAATGGGCAATAAGCAGGCCTGCTTATCTGCACCTGATGATAGTCCACCTCTTCTTCCAAGTCTCTTTTCTATGCAAGCATCCTTGTTAGGATACCTCAGAACAAAAGGCAAATAATGCCTCACTCTAAGACATGCAGAAATGTGAGGGATCCATGGAGAAAAAAAAATCCTAAAAAGTCATAATTCATGTCTTTAATAATACAGATAGAGTAAGAAGTATATGAATATGACCATAAATAAAAAACATTTCTGGGTTCCAGGCTATTGCCCTTATGGGAATTCTCTGTTTACACTATCACATCTTAAGGCATATTGTTCAGCTAGCCATGTGTGATGAACTAATTTTATGAGGCAATTTAGCTAGGCTGTGGTACACAGACATTCAGTTAAACATCAGTTCAGATATTGCTGTGAAGGTATTACTAGATGATACTAACATTTAAATCAGTACAACTGGAGTAGAGCAGATTACTCTCCATAATGTGGGTTGATCTCATCCAATGAGTTGAAAGCTTTACGAGAAAGTAGACTGAGATCCCCTAAGGAAGAGGGAATTTGGCTTCTACACTGTCTTTGGATTCGAGCTGCAATATCATCAACTTTTCCCTGGGTCTACAGCCTGTCACTCTACCCCATAGATTTTGGACTTGCTATTCTCCACAATCATGTGAGGTAATTATTTAAATATATAGCTCTGTTTCTCTTTCTTTATGTACACATCCTATTGGTTCTGCTTCTCCAGAGAACCCTGACTAATACACCACTGCCATGCCTGCAGTCCAGAAATGATTCTGCTGAACGCTCTGGGCAGAAGGGCACTCTTCACATTCATTGTTTCCAGATGAAACACTGCAACATATATACCATGCAAGCCAGAGTAGCTTCCAATTTATGAAAGTCCCCACAGTTATGGAATGAGTACATAGCTCATTTTACAATATTCCACGACAAATTTCTAGATAATATCCCAGTTGTATTGTAAATATTTTTAATGTTTTTATTTTCTGCATATTATGATGTTTTGAAATCTTTAAAAAGCCTTTCTAGCTGGGGGGAGACTACCTCTCCTGGAGATAGCCAATTACTAAAGACAGCAAAGGGCACAGCCAAGAACTTGCCTTTGAGATGCAACCTAACCACTCCAGAGCCATACCTCCTCTACCTGGTCTCTGCAGGAGGCAATATTCTTCTGCCTAATCATCCCAGGGCCAGGTACCACACCAACAGTGACCAGATTTATTGTTTAAATCCCAATGGAATTATTCAAACTAGACAATCCTAAATTGCTTATCTTTCCCTGCCACAGAAATTGGCACAGAAACTCCAGTAAAGCCTGTGGCCTACTGGTTTCCCTTCCTTTCTGTCTTTTGCCCTGTGACCACCCTGGTGTGTCTCCTATGTGGTCCTCTGTGGTGTGCTGTGCCTTCTGTTTCTGGGACCTGTAAATATAACAAACTTGGTTCTTCTGAACCCTCTCCACTGTCTCATGTTGTGGCCATACCTGACTAACCATCTCATAAAGAATGCAAAATATGAGTCTTCATTGTGAACAGGGAGAGAGAAAGGAATTTCCGTTCATGCCCTTTTACTACCCAATTCGGCCTACTTAGCGAGAGAACAGAGCAAAAATCACTTCAGCTTCTGAACGCAAAGTATCACAGATATACTTGAACATTCCTTTCAGTCCTATAAAGTAGGTTATAATTTATAAAAATAAAATACTTTGAAAGTGGACTTCCCTGGTGGCACAGTGGTTAAGAATCCACCTGCCAATGCAGGGGACACGGGTTTGAGCCCTGGTCCGGGAAGATCCCACATGCCGCGGAGCAACTAAGCCGGTGCGCCACAACTACTGAGCCTGCGCTCTAGAGCCCATGAGCCACAACTACTGAACCCCACGTGCCTAGAGCCCATGCTCTGCAACAAGAGAAGCCATCACAATGAGAAGCCCGCGCACCGCAACGAAGAGTAGCCCCACGCTCGCTGCAACTAGAGAAAGCCCGCACACAGCAACAAAGACCCAACGCAGCCAAAAATAAATAAATTTAAAACAAAAAAAGAATACTTTGAAACTTATTGCACTAATACTAAATTACTCCATCTCTTTCACATTAGATGAAAAGGCAACTCTATTAGAAGTCACTTGAACAATTTAATTTCATAAAAATGACTTTTGTTAGCTATATTTTCTAATATGTTTCATATTTTTGCACTTGTCATTTAAACATTCAAATAGGTGTATCACTTCAATTGATAATTTTTACTGAAATTTGGAAAGAAAACAAGGTAGCACATGCTTTGCTTAGGCATCACGTTTAGTGAAAGATAGTGATAATTAAATTTCAAGTTGAATTTAAAAGTCAGAGGCTATACATCTTCATTACATTTATAATTACCATGACAAAGAACAAATGTGTCAACTCATCTGACCATCCTCCTGGAGCTTAGCTTAACATACTAAATTATCAAAAGTATACTTGTTTCAGACCCTCATTAGTACCCAGAGGGAAAATGATAGGCAAATTTCATGTGTGGATAATAGGTAAATGTGATAAAGGAAGTCAAGTCCTTAATAGTAATTTATCTCACAAAAACTTCATATAAGTATCTAAGAAAATGCGTACAGTCACACCCTTCTTTGGTCCACAGGTAGTTTTGCAAAACTGAAGCAGCAAATCAGAGGAAAATGTAATAATAAAACTAAGCAGGGATCCAGTTCTAAAGTCAGTATTTTAGAGGTAAAAGGAAGCTAAAGGATCATAAATTCCGTCTAGATTCTACAAATCATGAAAAAAGCCCTGGAAAGTAAAGTGATTCACAAGGACCCATTTTTAGTGAGTAGTCAATACACTAAGTCTGGAAATATGACTCATGTTCCAGTGTGCCTATCTACTTTAAAGTTTGATCTCTAGCATTGTACAAAGAAAAATTATAAACAGAAGCAAAAGTCAAAGAAAGTTAACATAAGCGATGATTTATTAGAAGGAAAAAGTAGGATGTAAAGAGGGGGAGTGGAGATGAACAAGATTACTGAAGTGAAGGACGCTTTAACAACCTTCCAATCAAAATTATTATTCTCAATAAACTGTAGCTTTAATTTCTTACCAAAATATATTAGATGGCTGACAATGTAGAGATTCAACAAACGTGTATATAAGGGAAGTTAAATATTAAAATAAAATATAAGGAAAAACTGAGATGCTGTTACAGAATACATGAGACTGAGAAAATATAACTACTAAATTCATGATGGAAAAACCGGTGAAATTTGATTAAGATCTTTAGTGGTAACTGTATCAACATTAATTTTCTGGTTTTGATAATTGTGGTATTGTTCTGTAAGATGTTACTATTAGGAAAAACTGTGGGATATATTTGAGGGATATCAAAACCTCTCTGTACTATTTTGCAATTTTTCCACCAAACTAAATAAAAGTAGTTCAAAATTAAATTTTAAAAATATAATCAAATAAATGATGACTGGTTTTAGAAATGCATTATTTGCAATATAAAGAAGATGTCAAAGGTTAACTGTAGCATAATCTGTAGGAAAAAGGGAGATAGTTAAAATAGTGATATTAATACTATATTTTCTAACAATTTTGAGGGAGTATGCTAAATGAATCCTTGCAATTCCACAGCAAATTCATAAAGAAAATTAGTGCAGAATAATTTATCTAAATAAGTATATAGTATAAAATCATTCAAGGTAGGTATGCAACTGTGCAAGAAAAACATGGTATGAAGCTGTGCACGAAAATGAGATGTTAATTCAGAAAGCCTGGCAAAGTTTAAGACAGGGATATTTTGCATGTATTAACTAAAAATCACATTTTTTAAATTAAAAATGTTACATAAGTTCAAATGAATTATGGGAATATGTAAAATTTTTTAGGATTCCTGAAAAGTCATCAGGGAAGCTCATTATCAGAACAATTTCAATAAATACTTAAGATAATCAAAAAATAATAATAATGATTGAACTTATTGCTCCTTATTTTAGAATAAAAAAGAATCAACCTTCATCATTTTTGGTTTTGTTTAATCAGTTTAATTACTATTTTTAAAGTAATGACAGCCAAATTAAAGGCCCCATTCATCCATTCAATGAATATTCATTCATTGCATAGCTACTATATGCCAGGCACTGTTCTAATAAGGCTGTATCAATGAACAAACAAACAAAAACCTCTGACACCTTGAAGCTTACATTCTTGTAGCAAGACAATAAACAAACAAAATATACAAAATATATAGGATAAGTACAAAGGAGAAAAAGTAACCAGCTAACGGCAGTAAGGATTTGGGTGGGAAATTTGCATAGATGCACAATTTTAGATGAGGTGACCAGCAAGGTCTAAGGAGGTGGCCGGTAAGCAAAGTCCTCTAAGAGGTAAAGGAGAGAGGCAAGGGGACAGCTGATGGAAGAGTGTTCCAGACACAAGGAGCATCACATGCAAATGCCTGGAGGTGGAGCCACACCCAGAGCGTTCAGGGGATGACAAATATCAGAAAAGGAATAACAAGGATATTATGGGTTATATAGAAGAAAAACAACTTAAAAGAACCATATTTTCCCCTGTGAATTTAAAATACTTATATGGAACATTTTTGAGGTGATTATACGTAAAATCTTCATGTACAATAGAGATAAGTGAGCCTTTATTATGACGTGTGCTTATTTGCAGGGTCTTATTTATGGGTATTGGGAGAGGCAGTCCCCAGTGGACCTGAAGTCTCCCTGAACTTCACCGATGAGGGTACCAAACTGTAAGGGCTTGTCTGTCTTCTGGTACTGAATAATTTCTACAGCTGGTCTCACAGGCAACTAAATCAAGGTGACCACAGGGTGACTACTGCGTAACTGTTCGCTCTACAAGATAGGGGGACTTGAAAACTTTCTATTTGTGATACTGTTGGCTGTTTGCTCAAAAGGTGCTGATGCCCACGCCGTGGGTTCCTCATCTGTGGCACAACTCACTCCGTGCTTAGCATTTATACGGACCCATGACATCGCCCTGTGAGACTTGGGGGCAGGGAACCAGAGCAACTATGCTGATGCTATGCTGTTTGCTGTGCTGTGAGTAATAAATAATCTTAAGTCTCATTTTCTACTTTCGGCACCTATGCAGTGGTGGCAGGCTTCCTCCCTGCCATCCTCGATAACAAGGTTGCTCAACACTGGCACTACTGACATTTGGGACTTGATAATTCTTTGTTGTGGGAAACTGTCCTGCACATGGCACTGTTTAGCAGCACCAGTCTCTACAGTAAATGCCAGGACCACCGCCTTCCCCAGTTGTGACAATCAAAAATGATTCCAGATGTTACCAAATACCCTATGGAAAACAAAATTACCCCTGCTCTATGAAGTTGGAGTTTTACCTTGTAAGTGAACGAAGTGATATTTCTCAAACGTTTTTTAGTCCATTTTGATTTCTCTAAATATGAATTTTCTTGCCATCAAATGAAAAGTTCTTTGCAACATTATTTTCTGGCAAAATTACCAAAAAATATTAAATTAGGTATCTGTAGCTAGTAGAGCAGCAATACAAACTACTCTTAAAAAATATGCAGTCTCAGAGTGGACCAAATTTCATTGTAATTCCATATATAAAAAATACTTTAAAAGGATAAATGGTAAACATTTCATGGTTAAACATTGTGACAAATATCTTAGAAATATTTGTCTCAGAATGATATGTTTCTTGTATATCCCTAGATATATTTTTTAACATCAAAAAAGGATACTTTTTGATTTTTACCTGAAGTGATAGTGAGCTAAATTTTAATATTTGCAATTTCTCTGTTTGAGACAAGTTACAAATACCCTAACAGCTAAAATATCAAGGTATTCTGACTCAAAATGTGCACATACACCTTTGATATACAATAAAAGTGTATAAAAACGCGTTTTAGTAGCAGAGGTAAAAGTGCTAATTTTGGAGCCAGGAAAGCACTGCTATCCTGTGGAGGCAGATGTGTACTAACCAAAGAAGAAAACAGCTGTGTATTAAAATATTTCATACAGTTATCAGACCACTACCACCCATGAAATATACTAGTATCATTACAATGTATTCATTCAAGTCGTCTAAACATTTCATATTACACTGGATGATAGTTAATTTGTTGTTTTATGTCCGAAAAACTCAGAGCCAAAATGTATATTTTGATGAGAACTTTGATTCTTTCCAGTTGCATAGGAATAGTGAGTAGAGAATACAGAGAAAAGAGAGTTGATGTACTTCATTTAAGGAAGGTCTGAGTGGTCATCATTTCTTTTACTTTTTCTTTTTGGGGGAGGGTGATGCAAAAGGTATGAGGACACATAATACAGTTTCCTAGCATAGGTGTGAGTCTAGAATAAGCCTGGTCTGGGATACAGAGATACCATATGCTAGTTTGCTACAGTAAATCTGGGAAGTAAATGTGACTTCTGTTAACAATAACATATCTTGAAGAATTTAGGGTTATTATTTTCCCTCTGTTAGTCATCTATGAAACCTGTGCTTTCAGGATATTTTCCAATGTACTTTTATAAGATATTATCTGTTTTGTTCACTGGTATATCTCCAGGGCTTAGAACATTGCCTATATATAACATGATCTCAATAAATATTAGTTGCTTGAATGAGTATATAAGCGAATGACTCAACATCACCTCATCAATAATTCCAGCTTTCCTCCGAATGACACACAAGGCCTTCTGAAATTATTTTCCACTAACCTATTTTATAAGCCCTATGATCCAAGCATCTGCAGTGGATGATACTACTTTTAGCAAACTGATGTGCTGTTCTGGAGAAAACATGGACTTTTGTGTCAGAGAGAAATTGGCATCTTCACTCTCCTGCAGCCTTTCATTTTGATCTTTCTAAGAATTTTTATAAGACTTCCCCTTATTTGGTCATTGTGAAGGTAAAGTGAAATAATATATAAGGTATTATTAAAAAAAATCAGAATTTAATATATGTTAGCAATGCTAGCTCATTTCCCTACTCCCATATGCATACTTCACTTTCCCATCTCTGTGCCAGTTTTACCTCCTATTCCCTCTCTTTTCTGGCATTTTCCCATTTTCTAAATCCTTCACCTTTTTTAATGCCAAAAGAATTTTCTATCTGATACACAAATCTTCTCTTATTATCCCTGTGAAATTCATCTATCCTTTAAATTCCCATAGTAGTATATCTGAGTGCCATTCCGGACACCACCTACTGCCTTGTTAAGCTTCCTGTTAAGTGTGGACAGGCCAACTTTTCCATTTGTCTCTGTGGAACAGGAGGGCAGGATAAAAGTATAATTCATGCTTGAAACCCCTAGCAGAGATCGGTAGTAAAGGCTTGGTAAATATTTGTAAAATTTTAAAAAATGAATGAATGAATGTAAGCACTGTAAATGTGGGGGAAGGAAAAAATAACAGGGAATTGACAATGTGTGGTTAGCTTATTCACTCCAGAATACTAGTGAAGAATACTCCCTTATTGTTTCAATATGATCATCATTCCCATATTTTCATAGAGTGGCAAATATCTAGAAGAAAAATTAAATCCTCAGTTTAACTACTAGACCCTTAAAATATTCAAATATTTGGAACTATAGAAAACATTTTGTTTTTTATAGATACCACCTACAAAGAATTGAATCGGAGAGAGAAATCACACATATGAACATACACAGATTTTCACATGGAGACATATCACTTAATCAGGCTAAAGACGTACCATACCCCACTGTTTGACATATGCCACCACTATTCTCAGGAGCATCAAAAGCAAAATTTGGAGTTATTTTTTAAATAAATGCCCTGGATGATAAAAAATATTACTACTCAAAAAGTGCTATGTAATGGAAAAGGCAATAAGAAATAGTTTTTTTTCTTGTTATCCTAAAGTTGAATGTGCTAGGGAATTTGGAATGTCAGTAATGCAAGGATTGGTAAATTATATTCAATAAAGAGTAATTCACATTCTGCTACTACAGGGCAGCACCTCTTAATTCAAAGAATAAGGGGGAAGAAAATCTCTGAGATGGAATAGATAGAAAATTCACTATCATTGTCATAGCAAATTATGTAATATTCCAAGAACAGTCTCAAGAGCTGTTTAATAAGAAATAGATTCATCTTTCTATAATTAAGGTACTTATAGTTTGGAACTAGGTATTTGATAAATACATCTTTCTAGATCATAGATTATTTTTTCTAAAGTTCGTGCAGCATTTTAATAGTCATATTCTATCTCACCTGGATTATAGTCACCAGGATTCCTGGCAGAAAGAAGAAATACCTCCTAGGAAAACTGCTGCTTCTCCATATATTTAAACACTCAAATTAATATGAACGTCACAGTTTTCCAGAACATAATCATAATAGAACTTACTTAATTTAGAAATTATTTCATATTTAAAATTTGGTATTTAGAACATACGAAATAGCTGGAAGATTATAGAAATATAAATTGGGAGCTGGGAATATTAGTTACAATTCTGTTGCTAACTATCCATTAGATGTTGGGCAAATGATATATCCTCTCTGAATCCATTCGGCTTCCTATGTAAAATTAGAAAATAACACACACACATGGCCAGCTATTTCTTTATTAAGTACATACCATGTACTAAGTGCCTTACAAACGTCATGGGTCCCAATCCTCAGAGCAACTGAGAACAATTATTCCCATTTTACAGATGTAGTAGATAAAGCTTTGGAGAGTTTACATAACCTGCCCAAGCTCATACAGCTGGTAAGTTATGGAGCAGAATTCCGATTTAGACACTCTGACTTCTGCACCTGCCCATTTAACCTCTGTTTTATGTTACCATGATCTTTAAGGACATTTTCATTTCCAAATTTCTATAACTATCTGTTTTATAATTATCCCCAACCTATGCTAATTTATGAACAGCATAACTAGGGGAAATATGATGACTTGTTACAAAGAAGATGGCATTTGGGAGTTCTGCAATCAGACCAACAGGTTAAAACCCAAGCATAACATGTAACAAGTTGATTTATAAGACAACATTCCTTAACTCCTGTAAAATCTAGGTCCCTAACTTTTGAAAAAAAAAAAAGTATTTCTTACATTCAAAGGTTAGCTTGAGTATTCAGATTATTTTATATGAAATATTTGGTACATACTAGGAGCTTAGTAAATGCTATTTTGTAACAAATAAATATTTTGCCAATTGGATCAGATTTAAATTGGTTTAAAATATCATTTTAAGTACTGAAGCCATGAAATTTATAAAAATAATTATTATTAACTTGAGGGAGCTATGTAAAATATGTTTAATATTATATTTATACAAAATGTATATATATATATATCTTATGAAGGAATAAAAATTATTTAAAAATTTATCAAATTACAGAATTGAAGAACATTACTTAGTTATTTGAGATTAATAGTTTCAATAATTTTAATTATCTACTTAATATTTTAAATATTTGATTCAAAATTTACCTTAATTTTTTTTATAAGAGCTAACTATGAAACAAAATTGTTTTCCTTTTGCTACATTTTAACTTTATAATATACAAAGTAGTCTCAATGTGAAATGCTCTATAGGACTTGCCAAAATAATTAAGTCTGTGTAGGTTACAAAAAATTGGTCCTGAAGCTATTTAACAGCTAATTAAGTTATGAATGAGAGTAGATAGATGTTTGCAAAGTTGTAAGAGGTAAAGATTGCAGCACAGGGCTTCCCTGGTGGAGCAGTGGTTGAGAGTCCGCCTGCTGATGCAGGGGACACGGGTTCGTGTCCCGGTCCTGGAAGATCCCACATGCCGCGGAGCGGCTGGGCCCGTGAGCCGTGGCCGCTGAGCCTGCGTGTCCAGAGCCTGTGCTCCGCAACAGGAGAGGCCACAGCAGGGAGAGGCCCGCGTACTGCAAAAAAAAAAAAAAAAAAGATTGCAGCACAGCTAGCCCACAATAAGAAGAAACACTACTTCTAGAAAAAAAGCCCTTGTGAGAACATAAAAGGAAGAAATTCAGTGCTATGAAGATTTGGGGAAAGGATTTAACAGGCAAAAAACAAACAAATAAAATAACATCCATTTAAGAGGTAAAATGAAAATTTATAGCTATCCATTTTTTTAAAGAAACTATCCCTGTTTGAAGAAAACAACTTATATTAATGTGACCAAAAGTGATCACAGTTTCACTAGTTTCATTAAAACTGTTCCTTACATGCTTACCCCAAACTGCATTACTTTGCTTTGTAATAGCTATTTTCTTTTAAATTCTTACTTAAGTAAGCTACCAATTAATTTCATGCTGTACATATTTTAAAAGGACAGTCAGATGGGAGTATAATAAATCACATGGTCCTCTCTAGAGGTAATTACTATAAACACTTTATTAATCTTACCAAAAAATTTAATATACTTATATAAATCGGATTATGCTGCCTGCAAAAAACATTGTTTTGCTCACTTTGTTTATTTATCGGTTTGTCTGGGAGTTCTGTTTGTACCAGTATATATAGCTCATCTCATGCACTTTTAAATTTAAATATAGTTGGCATACAGTATTATATTAGTTACAAGTACACAACATAATGATTTGACATTTACATACATTAGTGATCACCATGATAAGCCTAGTAACCATCTATCCTCAAAGTTATTAGGATATTATTGAGCATATTCCTTATGCTGTGTATTACATCCCCATGACTTATCTATTTTATAACTGAAAGTTTGTACCTTTTAATCCTCTTTACATATTTCCTACCCCCCCCACAAATCCCTCCTCTCTGGCTACCACATGTTTATTCCCTGTATCTATGAGTCTTTTTGGTTTTTTTGTTTTGTTTGTGCATTTGGCTTTTTGTTTGTTTTAGATTCTATAAGTGAGATCATACAGTATTTGTAGTTCTCTGGCTTATTTCACTCAGCATAATTCCCTGAAGATCCATCCAGTTCTTACAAATGGCAAAATTTCATTTGTCTTTATGGATGTGTAATATTCCACTGTGTGTGCATAATACCCTCCAGGTCAATCCACGTTGCTCTCATTGCCAAATTTCATTTCCAAATTTCTATAACTAACTGTTTTATAATTATCCCCAACCTATGCTAATTTATGAACAGCATAACTAGGGGAAATATGATGACTTGTTACAAAGAAGTTGGCATTTGGGAGTAGAACCATAAGGTTCTACTTTTCAATTCTTATATTTGAAGTTTACACCTAGGATATTTTAGGTTATGGTTTGTCATGGTCTAGTCAATGTGGTAAAATCTGCACTCTAGCTAAGAAATTCCCATCATCTCTGATCACTGATGATATACTCTTCAATTTCACAGTGCTGGTATCAATTTACTAAAAAATATTTTTCAGTGATTTTTTTTCTTGGCTATAGAGGACAAAGTCAGGGTGAACTGTTTGCTTATTCCTATATTTAGTCCTTTGCCCCATTTGTAATCTGACAGATGCATTCAAATAGAATGAAAACTCTTTCAGAATGACAGTTACATTTGTACTGAACACTTCACCTACTATCTGGCATCTTTGTTAATTAAATAATGTTTTATATAGGTATATGACTAGAAATCTTAGCAATAAATAAGAATCAGATTTTGAGATAAGCTTAATCATATCATCCTGTACCATCTCTTTAATAATAACAGATTTTTCTTCTAATAATGTAATGCATTAACCAATTATTCTTTTTGTAAAGTGAAAACTCGCATCACTACCTCATTTATTTATTTTTAGTTAAAATGTAATACAAAATGAGCTTATTGAGAGTAGAAAACACTTAAATATTTTTGCATCAAACGAAATATCTTTATGTATAAACTGCTGATGGTTAAAAGCATCACAAGGGATTTACATTTATTCATCAGCAGAACTCGGCTACTTTTAAAAATTGATTCTAATGCTAAGATGAAGGAAGAAAAAGCAGTTTTTAAAAAATTTCAATCTTATTCTTCAAATTCCCATTTGTATTAATGAATTATAGACATGAAGAATTAGGTTTCACTTAGGATGCACAAACCCACAAAAGAATACTGAAACACGTAACAATAAGAGAAAGACCAATAATCTACAAGATTACAACTTTTGTTGAGTCCAAATAAAAGTTGGGATCCCAAGGAAACACAATGAAAAGAAATCCAGAGTGACAGGCCTCTTCCAGTAAAAACGGGTCACATGAATTGTTGTACCTTTGCACAGGAGGAAGAGGCAACTGCCATAAACGTAGTCTTTTTAAAAAGTTAAAATGGCAAAGAATTTTAAAAACCAAGTGTGAATTAATGTGATACTTTAGAATTCTTGGGAAACCCTGACACAAAGGATTTCTTTCACTGAGTTCACAAGAGAAATATTGAAGGCATAGCAAGAGAACTGAGAGCTAGCGCTGTGTGCTTCACAGACATAAAACCCAACCTATTCCCTAGACTTTTCTCTCATACAAAGAAATCCCTTAAATCACTGGGGAAGGGGAAGGAGACCACCCCACTCCCAGAAGCCAGACAAAGATCCACTGCCTGTGAGGGAGGTATAGAAAATAAATTCATTTGCCACTAAAAAATGGGCAGGAAATCCTCCCTTCTCCAAACGGAAGGTGAGTTGCAGAGATAAGCAGCCATTGAGGGAGGGGTAGAAGCCAAAGCCTTGTGACCCTGAGAGAAACAACCCTGGTCCCACCACAAGTTTGCTACTTACAACAAGCAACTCTAGTGTAATGCTTGGAGAAGGGTAAGAAATTACTGCCAATGGTCCAAAACAAAGGTACGGTGACACTGAGGGAAGAGTACAAGCAAAGCTGTTTGCGCCTAGAGTGGGTACAATAAAGATGCTTGGACCAGAATTCTGAATTGATACCAAAAACAACAACAACAACAAAGAAAAAACAACAACAGATGTTTGCTACCTTGGGGCATGGAGCAAAAGATTATCTCCTGCCCAAGACCTCCCACAGACACATGGCAGACATTGGCTGACAAGGGAAGAGATGCATGGAAAGAGCCATCTCCAAAGCCCAGAACCACAGAATCTAAATAAGACCTAAGACCAGACAAGAGAATGGAGAACCC
This sequence comes from Tursiops truncatus, assembly GCF_011762595.2. NCBI lineage: Eukaryota > Metazoa > Chordata > Mammalia > Artiodactyla > Delphinidae > Tursiops > Tursiops truncatus. The sequence goes on along the minus strand of NC_047040.1, from coordinate 88,438,137 downwards.
CTTGTCTACCACCATGAGCCTCCCACTTATTAACAGGTCACAATTAAGGAAAGGGCAAGAGTGTGGAGAGAGACCCCTCAGTGAGGCCGCCATGCAGGGATTACTGAAAGCTAAAGAATGAGCAGGCACACTCCAGGATACTTACTAAGCATGAGGTAGAATCAGCCCATCACTGAAGTATCTGAAAGGTTTGGTTTACTAAAGGTAACTATAATAAGAACAAAATCCAAACACAGTGAAATTACTGAATAGATTGTTCAAGCTCTTCACACTGACACACTGACAGAAGAAATGTATCTATGCTCCTGGCCTACATTTTACTTATTTAAGTTTCTAAGGTTTTCCTACATAAATTATTTGAAATTAAGAGTCATACAGAAAGCAAAAGACAAACAACCCATTGAGATAAACTGGTCAACCAAAGAAGTAAAGTGTAAATAAAATCAGACTTAAGATGACCTTGATATTTAAGGAGACCTTCAGATTTAAACATTGAGTTATCAACATACACCTATCAGAATGGCTCAAATGAAAAAAAGACCAATAATACTATGTGCTGGAGAAAAAGCAGACCAACTGAAACCTTGATGTGGGGAAAGCAAAATGACCCAGTCACTTTGAAAAACATTTTGAACAGATTGAAGAGTTTGACAGTTTCTTATAAAGTTATGCATACACTTACCATACTAGTAGGCAATCCACTTTCAGATATGAAAACACATGTCCATATAATGTACTATATGTAAGTGTTTATGACAGGTTTCTTCAAAATTGACCAAACTTGAAACAACCCATTTGAACATCAACTGGTAAAAGAATAAAAGTTTTGTGGTACATCCATGTAGCATAATACGACCCATTGTGAAAAACAAATGAATGTCTGACTCAACAACATGGAAGAATCTCAAAAACATCTAAGTAAAGCAAATCAAACTCAAAGGCTATACATTTTAGGATTAAAATTTTCTGACATTTCAGAAAAAGCAAAACTGTAGAAAAATAGATCAGAATAGAAATCAGATCAGTGATTGTTAGAAACTAAGGGAACTTTCTGAGGTGATAGGAACATTCCAACTTGACTGTGGTGGTGGTTATTCAACTGGAGATATTGAATTGTTCACTTAAAAAAGGTGAATTTTGCCATATATAAATTATGCTGTAATAAACCTTATTTTTAAAAATACAATTATAAACACAGCTAGAGTTTATCAGAAGAAAAATACAAGTGTTTAGAGTAAATTTTGCAGCCATTTTTGGATCGAACAACAACAACAAAAATACCAGTTAGTTCAGTCATTAGTTTAGCAAAAAAAAAAAAGGAAATAAAAAGATTAATTTCTTAAAGATTTTTATCAACATGATACCAAATAACAAATATGACTGACATTTAACCTCAGATTTTTGCACTTAATTGTATCTAGCAAAGGTTGTCATAAAATCAATCTGTGATGGAGCAGGTATGGGAATGTATATACTCCTGGCCAGGTGCTATAGGTTCCCACGGCTAGACCACACTCCCCATAAACCAACTTGCACAATTCACAAATCATGGCATGTATCCAAAAGTAACATAATTTTCTTTGGGGCATAAGATAAAATAGTGTAAGCGATGGGGACTGATTAATAGGAACAATTTTAGGACTTGTGATGCATTGTGAATAAGCAATCTTTTCATCCATCTTGAGAACTAGTGTCAGTCTGGGATTGGAAATAATTTTAATTTGAAGGTACAACCTTCATATATTTTGTCATTCTGAAGAACTTGTACAGAAAATTAAGTCGGATGATACTGTTCACTGAAACACAGAATTTTAGAAAATATGTCACATCTGGTTTTCCTTACAATCACGAATATAGGCAAAGGTGACATCTGAGTTATTACAATTGGATAATTAAAACTGGAGGAAAGAAAAGAGTATGAGAGATGCTCTTTCACCTCATGTCCAGTGATGGCACCATCATGAACCTCTTGAGAGCTTTTTGTATGTGCTTTTATGTTGTTTACACTTCTTAATTTGTAAAGTCTCAATTCTAAGCCCCGCAAAAATCACTATTTTAAAGTTTAAAAGAAAAACTAAGAAGCTAGGTGATAGTAACATCAGATAATTTAAAAAACTAGGAATATAGAGATGAGCGAAAATACTATTTGTTGCCATCTTTAAGTGAATTTTCAAAATAGTCTTACTGTTGTTTTTCTTACATCTCCTTTCCAGGTGTCATTTGGACCACTGCCTAATGACTATTAGAACATCCCACAGTTTGGTTGATCACTCTTGCAGAATCAGGAGCAATAGTTAACTCACCATGACATTTGTAATGGGATGTTAAAATTAAAGTTTTGATTAGAAGACAAAATGATAAAAAAAAAATCAAAGTGAGTGTGAGAAAAAAAGAAGTCCTTATATTTTACAATGAACTAGATCACAATTGTTTCCATAACTCTTAGACACCTTAACCAAATCAATGGTGTAAAGGGAACATAATGTAAACAGGGGAGGGTTTTAGGAGATTTCTTTGGAGAGTGATGCTGCTGTTCTGTTAGTCTCTAGTCCCTACACTTCAGTGCCCCAAGGTGGTAGAAAAGAGAGAATGGAAGGGTACTTTTTACCTCAACTCTAGTGATGGAGCTTTCTATGGGGCCTCTAAGAGATCTTTGAATTGTTAGTTTTTCCAAATGTGCAAAACTCACACCTGAGAAAGTCTCACACCTGAAAAAGCTAAAGTGGACTCTGGTAGCAGAATACTTAGTGGGGGTTGACTTGCACTGTATCTGCACTCCCAGAGTTTATTGGGGCAGAAGGTTTACAAATAATTTTGGGGACTATACGTGGACCACACAGGAGCATATGTTGGCATAGGGATGTTTGCAATCTGGCTGGTTACAGGGACTCAAGCAATAAGAAGATGGACAGGAACTGGTTATTCAAGGATGCAGAGTCACAGGCATAGAGTTTCATGCACTTTGGCCAAGGGAAATGTAATTAGAGGGATCTAGCAGAAAACCTCCAAATAGCTTGCACATGCACACACAGACAGACACACACATATACACACCCCAAGAGTGATTTTAAAGATCTGGCAGTCTCAGAGAGGGGTCAGTTTATAATGGAACCAGTTCACATAGGACCTTTGCTATCTCCTTATCACTCCTAACCAATCTTACCCTCTCACCTCTTCCTACCAATGTTGAGAGGTGAGTGGGCATTGGAAACTAACTAACAAGCTGGGAGGGGTGGCAAGGAAAATAAATGCAGGACAGAAAAAGAATGAACCAAATATGCCCTCCTTTCCTTTTTTCTAGCCAGAAGACAATACACGTGGGGAGCAGGGAAGATTTGATGATACACTGAATTTAGAATTGTTACATATGTATATATAGTGGAGTGGGCATTCCCAAACTGGGTCTGTGTTTCTGACCTAACATGACCGAGAGGTCTGGCTGCTGCCTCGTTGTTAGCAGAAAGGATTGGGATTTGACCAAGTTTTGCTATGGGGTAAGGGTAGTCACTCTACTGAATAAATTTTAATAGTCAATGAAAGGCATAAATAAAACTTCACTTTAGATAGGGCAGAGTCACATTATTTGACATACGTGTTCTACAGACAATGACTATTATCACCCCCTAAAATCCTCTCATAACGGCTAGTTTCAAGGGAACTTGCTCAGCTGGCACTGTGGATATTAACTGTCCCCACAATTTGAGCTAGCATTTCCTATTTTAGAGCCCCCATAGTAAAGTCTGCCAAGACTAATTTATTAAACTTTTCTTTTTCATCAGAAATTTGCATTAACCTAAACAAAAGTACAATTACAGTCAGTGATTAGAGTATTAGTCCTACTAGTTTAACAGAGGATTCCCAAGTGATTTCTGAAGTAACAAAGATTACATAATGCTGAGAATAATTAAGCAATTAGGTTGAATGTATTTCTATTTTTTTAATTCATGGTAAAACTGGAAATTTATTTAAAGTGCCCCCAAATTTTACTGACCAGAATATTTATTGATGTAACAATCATATTTGTAATAATACTTTAATTGGTACTTTGGAGATTATCAAATATTTTCACATTCTATCTTTTGACCTTACCAGTAATTAAACATTTACAAGATAATAGACTTCTTTATAGAAACTTCTAGGGCTATTCTGAACTCTGTGTGTGTGTGTGTCTGTGTGTGTGTGTGTGTGTGTGTGTGTGTAGTATGCTGTATTTGTCCGTGCTTGTGCATGTATATATATGCCTTTGTTGGGTGGAAACAAATAAAGGGAAAGATACCTTTTCTTCCATGTTTACTATAACCTATTAGCAACATGGCCAATTCCATTTTTTATGACTTAATATATTTTAGAACCTAGATTTCAATCTCTTCATACCCATGTCAACTTTTCTGACAAAAACACATATATTGGCTTAAAGATTTTTTCCAATATCTCATATACTTCCTGAGAAACATCAGAAATTATGAGAAATATATATAAACTAAACATGAAATTGAACCAATGTTTTCAGGCCTCAAATCTCCTGCGGATTCTGGGAAAACATCTTATTGATAGTCAACAAGAGTCAGTTATGTACAAATAGGCTATAACCTTGCTACTCAGCAGGACAACAATAACCATTAGATTCTCAAAAGTTGCAAATGCTTGCAAATCTCTTCTTAACAGTTTTAATTAAGAAATGTCTCATTACTGACAAATGTATTCATTATTTCCTTTAATGGTTGGTCAGAGTCTACATCTCTCAGAATTTTTCTTTATGAAAAAGTCAGAATTAAAGTCAGAAAAAATGAGATTGATATTCACCTGCAATCTAACGGCAGAGAGTAAAGCCTTGTTCTTAATTTTAAAATGTTTTGCAAGGCATAATGACTATTTAACGTTCATGGGAACTTTCTAACATAATTTATTAATGACATCTCAACAGGTTTGTTTCATCAACTGTAACACTCGATCTTTATGAGACACTAGAAATTCCTAGAGAATTATAGAATGGTGAAGTTCATTGAAATCCAAGAACAAATGGTGATCTCTAGATATAGAAAATTATAGTCTCACTCTCAGGTAGGTGTCATCTGGGAACAGATTGCACCCTATAACCTGTTTTGAGTGGCCACACTAGTCCTGGTTAAAATAGAGGTCTGGGAATATTTCTGGAGTTCTGAAGTGTGTCTTAAGTCGGTGTTTGTCTATGTGCGTGTATGTGGTGGTGGTAGTGGTATTACAATGATGAATTATCAAATAGTAATTCATGGCCCAGGTATAATACCATACATTTCAACACAAAATTGGATAGAACTGAGCTGAAGAATAGGGTTTGACTCTTCACATGCTGGACAGGCAATCACATAAATATGGCACTACCCTTTGATACTTTGGTAATATGTCAACAGATAACCTTTAAACATGTCATTTGGAAGATATGTTTGTCAGAGACTGCCTCCCTAACTCCTGGCTACAGTTCTATTCATATCAAAACAGAGAGCCTCTCTTCCATGCCGCCCAAAGTTATTCATTGTTCTCTAACTTCATGGATCCTGTAAGTATCTTCAGTTAAAGGAAGACTCCGAGGTGTGGAAATGTGTACTTACTGCAGATCTCAATCAGGTAGAACCCATCTTAAGAAGTATATAAGGTCAGGGGTTCCCTGGTGGTGCAGTTGTTAAGAATCCGCCTGCCTGTGCAGGGGACACAGGTTTGAGCCCTGGTCCAGGAAGATCCCACATGCCGCGGAGCAACTAAGCCTGTGCGCCACAACTACTGAGCCTGCACTCTAGAGCCCGCGAGCCACAACTACTGAGCCTGTGTGCCACAACTACTGAAGCCCATGCACTGCAACAAGCGAAGCCACCACAATGAGAAGCCTGCACACCGCAATGCAGAGTAGTCCCCGCTTGCTGTAACTAGAGAAAAGCCCACAGGCAGCAATGAAGACCCAATGCAGCCAAAAATAAATAATTAATTAAAAAAAAAAAAGAAATACATAAGGTCAATATAGCAAAGCGGTTCAGAGCACATGCTTTGCATTAGTTCCTCTGGCTATTGTTACAAATTACCACAAATTTGGTGACCTCAAGTCTGCAGTTTAATGATGAGATCTATTGAAACTACAGTTTTTCTGTTACAGCTGCAGGCATTAATAACTTTCAAACTCAGGAAAAATGCTTTGAGTGTTTTTTTCTTAATACTTTAAAGATATGAAATAATGTGAAAGATATTTTAACATAACTTCTATTTGGATATATGTATCTCAGTATAATTAATTTATACAGCTTAAAACCAAGTACTGCACTAATAGAATATATGCAATAATAAATTGAATACTAAGTTTTCATTTTTGTATTTTTTCCTTTCTGCTGGAAATTATAATTCATTCTGCCATGAAAAATGAATCTTGGACAAGACATTCAAGAATCTAAACATGAATACAATCTTATAAAGAACATCTATCTTGTCCTCTTAGACAGCATAACAATTATATCTGCAAGAATTGTTACCAAGGCTATTGCCCCAGAATCATACTCCTGGCCCTCCCTCCAGGTAAATTTGCAGAAAACCACAGCTAACCATATCCTCTAGCTGTGTTCACAGCACAGGAACAAGAGTCTCCCTATAAGAAAACTGGTGCAAGCTGGTTCAACTTCAAAAGTGGGACAAATATCGCCCTGCACCTCATTACCATCTCATTGTAATAGTAAGACCCCTGTCTGTCTGCCCATGATGCTTCAACCTGCTTCCAACCCAGATGCCAGAGGATCATACAAGGACAGAAAAGAGGTGACACCCCAGTTCCAGGAAGAACCCGCCTATTCCCAGAAGACCAATGCATACACTTCCCCCTCATTAGCCTTGCCCTTAAAATCTTGCCTTAATTGTCAGTCCCCTGGGCAAGAAGTTGATTTGTGATTAAGATCCCACTTCTCCATTCTCCGGCCATTGAATAATGATTGTGCTGCTTCAGTCTCAACTTTGGTTTCATTTTTGGCTCTGCAAACCCAAACAGAAAAGAACCTTCCTTCCCCAAGAGGCAGGGGCTTGGCCAGGCTAGGGTTCAAGTAGGGGATCATAAGACCTAATTTGGTAACAGAATGACTAACCACTTAGTCTATTTTAGCTTGCTGTTGGCATCTTCCTTTATTTCTTTAGAGCACTTATCACGATCTTGTTCATTTATGTGTTTATTTGTTTATTATCTATTTTTCACTATTTGGATGTAAACTAAATATGAAGCTTTGTCCTATTTACTGCAGGATTCCCATCACCTAAAATAGCACCTGGCTCAGGGAAGGCATTCAATGAATATTTATTGACTGGACAAATAAATAAATCAAGTAATTAATTAAAAGAAATCAAGAGTATAAATTTTACCAGAAATTTTGTCAAAAAATTCTGAAGAGTAAAATACAATAAAGACTGGTAAATGTTTTGTCCTTATAAAAGTCTATTTTTATTAAATCACTAATATGTCTTCATTTCATAGATATTTTCCATAATTATTGAGATATATGTAAGTACTTCAAATGGGCAATTTTCCTTTCTTATTTATTTATGTACCATTTTAGCCCACAATATTACACAAAGATTATGAGATATATCACATTTAGGAAGTTTGCAATAAAACTCTAAGAGAGAAAACAAAAAGAATGAACAGAGATGGGTCTTTTTTTTTAATGCTGTTTTTTTCTATATAAAAAGGATCTGAGCTTGTAAAGAATATCTTCAAGATATTTATGTTTTATGTAAAAACAGCAAAATCATTAAGCCTTCTACTTCAAACTATACACATTTATCTAAGATTCAGAATTTCTACTAAGCTTACAAAATCATTTGTCAAACCAAGCATTACCTCTCAGTCTTCAGGTTAGTTGGTAGACTAGTTAAATGAGTGACTATACATAGAACTTAATTTTTCTGATCCCAAGAATCACGAATTGTCATTTGCCAAATATAAGTTCTGTTTTGACATGTTAATCTCACAGCATAATGTGTATTTTTATTCTCCTTATTGGTAAGAAGCAAGATAAACTAATAAAAAGACATTAAGCTGTCCCTTGTATAGGATAATCAAAATGTTAAATATATTTCAGGTGTAAAAATCGACAGGTTTTCAGAACCTTCCTACTGCCAAAGCAACACGGTACAGATGTGCCTGGCAGTCAAGTGGCCATTAGAATTGACCTCTGTTACTGTGGTAAAATGCAAAGAACTCCAATGTCACTGACTAGATATGGTTATCAAAGTTAGGATTATTAGCTGGAACATTCAGTCACAGCACAGGAACTGACACTTTTTGAAAAGAGCCCAAGGATCCTGTATATTACATGTCAGTCTAGGTCAAAATTAGGGCAATCCAAATGCATCTACTTAAAATATGCAAGTTTATTGTCCTTCTAAAATTGTCAAGTTCCTCTTATTCATTATTGGATTACAGAGAAAAGTAGGCAGACAGCCTCTGCCTCATGCAATTTAAAGTAAAACTCTTGACTCTAATTAGACACTCCTTAGGTGGCTAAGTCACGGTGGATTTATATTGCCTTAATCAGTAAACTATAAAAAAAGACAAAAACAGGGATATTTTTCATTTTAGCACTTCATTTGTCGCTTGTGGAAGGTGTATTTTTATCATTAAAGTTTGATTTAAAGTGAACCTGAGTTGAATGAATAATCTTCTCATGCTGTCCCCAACCCCTCTAAAAGACAGGAGAGACCATCATGCATTACTACTCATGCTGTAAATAATTTTAGTCCGTTTCTCTACTTTTATTTTCTCTACTTCCTCCCTCTGATTCACTCTGTACTCCACCACCATATTGATTCTCCTAAAATATCTTTTTTTTTTTTTTTTTGCAGTACGTGGGCCTCTCACTGTTGTGGCCTCTCCCGTTGCGGAGTACAGGCTCCGGACACACAGGATCAGCAGCCATGGCTCATGGGCCCAGCCGCTCCGTGGCATGTGGGATCTTCCCGGACTGGGGCACGAACCCATGTCCCCCGCATTGGCAGGCAGACTCTCAACCACTGCGCCACCAGGGAAGCCCCTAAAATATCTTTTTATTCACATTATTCTTTGGCTCAAAAGCATCTCCTCTTATCCCTTCAGGATTTTATCCAAGCCCCTTCACCTCACATTTAAGGCCTTGAATTTCACTACCTTTTGGGATCCACAGCTCCTCTGTCATGATTACCTGTAAACTAAACCTGCAGTAGTGACCCACTTAATGTTCCTCTCATCCTCTTTCTGGAGCATGTGCTTTTTGGTGTTTTGTTTTTTTCTCATGGGATTCCTGGTGCTGAAATATACTCCCCTCCCCTTTAACATTCTTTCTTTAAGATCTAGCCCAAATACTACCTCCTTCACAAAACAGTTCTCTGAGAATCCCCAGATAAAGACACCTCTGCCTTCCTGTGTATTCTCATTACACAGACATTCTCCATTAATCATGTATTTCTCTGGGCCAGCTTTGAACTTATTAAATTAAATGCTGCAGAGCCTTTATATTGAGTTGGCCAAAAAGTTCATTTGGTTTTAAGTAAAAATAAAAGACACATTTTTCATTTTCACCAAGACCTTTATTGAACAACGTATTCACTAACCAAATGAACTTTTTAGCCAACCCAATATTTTGGGGGAGTTTATATTATCTCCAAAGGTAGATTATAAACTCCTTGAAGGCAGTAGTCATTTCCTAACATTTTTTTTAATCTCCTATGATAGCTAGCACAGTGTCCTTCATATAATAAGCATACAATTAATGTCCCTAAATCAAGGATTTTTTAAATATTTGAGAAGCAAACTGTATATATGAGGAAACTGAGGTCCAGAATCATTAGTAACTCGCCTAAAAGTGACTAGCAGCCAGTCGAAGATTGTTTGCGTGATTATTAAAGATGCTTTTTACTTATACCGAAGTTATATTATTTCATTATTGATCTGTTGTTCTAAGCCAAGTAATTTATGAAACTCACTGATCTTAATAAAGTATATGCATATATGTTTACATATTATATATAATAACATATAAGTATTTGTAAATAAAAATAGGTATAAACAAAGTTTCTCTGCAGATATTATTTCAAGGGTGACTCTAAAGAACTCAATTGTAATATAACGTCAAAAACAATATGCAAGAATCGTGAGGACAGTGGGAACATTGATCTTTTTAATGAACTTTGAGTGACACGACCAATATTCCAGTGAGAACCAAGTATTACGAAAGTCTCCAATGTCCTGTTAAATCTTATGTTCTACCATATAACACCGTAAACAAATAACTGTAAGTCCACATTTTCCATGAAGGTGGATTAATAGCTCAATTTAATTCCTGTAATACTTATAATGTAGTGGACAATTGCAAGTTCAATTTTATAATGAAGGTTTTAATAAGTCAGTATTTGGAAAACATGTTGAAATAATGTTACTCAAGAAATAAAAATTAACAAATATTTTAAAATCAACAGTAACTTGGGCTCTGGTTAAAGTTAGCTTGACGTACATTGGATTTATCCTTTTAAATAAATGTTTTGTCTCTGGGCAGTTTGATACACATTGTCACTTACCATCTTTCAGGATGGTTTCTCGCTCTGTGCCATCTATCTTCTGCCGGCCAATTAGGAAACTGGTGGTGTCAGCAAAGTAGATATAATTGGTTTCTGCATGAAAATCTAAAGCACGAGGGTTTACCAGATTTTCTATGGGGATCATGTATTCATCAGCTATCTTGGTATTCAAGTCCATTCCTCTAACAATTCCTGGGCGTCCTTTCCCATAAAAGAGGAACAACTCATTCTTTGGTCCTGCAAAAGAAAGATTACAAACATAAACAACCGATGCTGCCTAATCTTCTTTACCCTGCATAATGCCACTGTTTAATTAACTGGCACAATTAACATTTTTTTAAATTCAGTACCAAAAATTAAACCCTAAAATATGCCAAATGCATCTCGATGCAAGAAGGCCAGCTAATTGCGTTACTTTAGTTAAAACAGAAATTACTTCTGTGAATAGGTTATATTTAGTTAATTATTCTTTTGCCTGTAACTGTATAGCAAAAACAAGACAGATCCTTGGATAACTTATAACTGTAAAATGGAAATTTATTAAAACATCTGGCACATTTAATCTTACAATTCATTACAATCTATCTAACATATCTGTAGATACTAACTGTAGCATTCATTATGTTTGACAGTGCTAAAAACTTCAGAATATTTAAAACACACCCCCTCCCTACTCAGAGCTTGCATCTACAGACTGTCAGAAGCAAACAAAAAGAATCACACAGTATCACATAACTTGCATGTGAATATATTATAGTTTGTATAAACGTGATTTTTTTTTTTTAAGAAATGAAATAAAATGCCAGTTACAGTGTCACTTCTTTCTTCATATCTTAATTAGAACGTTAGAGGCTGATGCTGTCTGCCGGTAACTCTTATGTACAACACAGCCTTTATCAAAAACTAAACAAAACAAAAAACTGTGTCCTGGGTTAAAATGCAAGAATCAAGGAAGCTTTTTCTACAGAATGAATGAACTCCTTCAGACTTTTATATGAAACTACATGCAAGGCTCTCGTATTGCTAGGGCACGTTACACTTAGTTTAGTGTACATAATTTTGAAAGGAATACTTCATATGGAAAGGAAAACATACTAGGTTTTATTAAGAAAACTGAGAATACATATGACTATTATATTTGGATAACCATACCATAGTGAGATTCTTAGTAAATTAAAATAATTACATTATAAAATTTGGAGGAAAAAAAATAAGTAATTACTCATTAGCTCAACACCCTCAGTGCAAACTATATAATCATTTTATATATTTTCTTTCTTGTTTTCTTTTAAAATTAGTGTTAATGAATATTAAATATATATAAATATTTACAAAATGTTAATATTTAAAGAATAAAAAATAAAACAAATCTCATGTACCTAGCATAGATCTTAAGAATATTTCCAGAACATTAGAATGCACACACATGCCCCAAACCCACCCCCCTTCCATCCCAGAGACATCCAGTATCTCTGGTTATATACAATAATATGGTTATTATGTTTACCATGCATTTTTTAGAAGTTTTGCCACGTATGTTGTTTGTATTTCCCAACAGTAGACTGTTTAATTTTGCGTGTTTGAATTGCATGTGTGCTATTAATTTTATTCTTATTACATACTTTATATTCATCTATGGTTGTTGCAGTATCATTCATTTTCATTGCTGTATTATATTCCTTGGTGCAACTATTTCAAATTTAATTTATCTAGCTATTTTTCTAATGCACACTAATATAGAAGAGAATATGTTTTGTATTCTTCTTTTATTACTAAACCTTAGCATTAAGATTATATTCTGTGCTGATCCTTTTCTTTCTTTTTTTTTTTTTTTTTGGCTGTGTTGGGTCTTTGTTGCTGTGCATGGGCTTTCTCTAGATGCTGCGAGCAGGAGCTACTCTTTGTTGTGGTGGGCGGGCTTCTCACTGTGGTGGCTTCTCTTGTTTCAGAGCACAGGCTCTAGGCATGCAGGCTTCAGTAGTCATGGCACGTGGGCTCCGTAGTTGTGGCTTGCGGGCTGTAGAGCGCAGACTCCACAGTTGTGGCACATGGGCTTAGTTGCTCCATCGCATGTGGGATCTTCCCAGACCAGGGCTCAAACCTGTGTCCCCTGCGTTGGCAGGCAGATTCTTAACCACTATGCCACCAGGGAAGTCCCTGATCCATTATTTTTGCCTTACATTCCTTCAGTATGATCAATATAATATATGATATTTGCCAAATCATTCCTCAGTTGATTTTATCTTTCCACTATTATAACACTGAGATATGCTTTTTCCCATATCTCTTAGTATACATTTCCAGAAGTGGAATTACTGGGTAAAGAATATTAACATCCCTCTTTCTCACTACCCTCACAACCTCTCAGTGTCTACCTACTTGTTATTTTCTTTAAAGATACTACCGTACATTATTTTTTTTATTTTTTATTTTTTTGCGGTACACAGGCCTCTCAATGCTGTGGCCTCTCCCGTTGCGGAGCACAGGCTCCGGTCACGCAGGCTCAGCGGCCATGGCTCACTTGCCTAGCCGCTCTGTGGCATGTGGGATCTTCCCAGACTGGGGCACGAACCCATGTCCCCTGCATCGGCAGGCGGACTCTCAACCACCGCGCCACCATGGAAGCCCCTATCTTACATTATTTAAGAGTAGATTCATTTGAAAATTAACATTCCTGAGTATTCCCTACCGACATCATATGCATAGATACTTTTGTTTTTTAAAAAATTGGGATCTTATATATGCATTTTACTACTTAACTTTAAAAATTTAACAATACTTTGTTGTGTCATTAAAAGGTCTTCAAAACATTCTTTTCAATGGCAGCATCATGTTTCCTGCTAGAGAGGCAACATAATATGGTCAGCTACTTATGTACTGTAGGATATTTAGATTGCTTCTGGGTTTTTGTTATTATACATACATTTACAATGGATTTCTTTAGTCAAAAGTGGGATAACTTGTTAAAGGATGTTATCAGTTTTATCTCTTTTGTATGTTATTATCAAATGTCTTTCTAATAGTGGTATCAATTTCCAGTTCTATTAGCAAGGCGTAAGAATGCTGGTTTCACCATATCTCTTCTTGCTAACATTTATTTTTGCTTGTATTTTTAATTGATGCTTTAATTGGTAAACCTGGCACAATACTTCATTGGTTTAATGTATGTGTGTATATGTGTATGTGCACGTGTGCATGTGTATGTATATTTTAAATAAGAATGGTAACTATTTTTCCCATTGTTTTATTCAGTCACTTTTTTCAATCATTCACTACCTGAAGTTTCTTCTAACGTGTTTTCCTATACCATAGACAACTGAAAACTAAAAACTACATTTCACAGACACCGATATAGCCATGGCTCTAGTTTTGATTTAAGTACCTAAAGTCAGGTGTACTAGCTTGAGTTTGGAATATAGAAATGAGACCACTTTTGTTGCTTCTGCTGGTATTTATCTGATGGAGAAACTGAATTTTTCCACATCAGTCTTCTTCCTTTCTGTATATCAAGAGACAAGGAAGAGGGTATCTTTTTGTTGTGCTGTGTTTTTTTTGTTGTTTTATTTTCCAGTATGACATATTATTTCTGGAGCTAATAGTTTTGGTGCAAACTTCCTAATCCCTAGATCTCAGCTAAGATGGTGTGTTTCTGAAACACCATGTTTGCCATTTGTGGCTTCCCGATGCCCTAACTTCTGATTACCGTAGGTGTTCCAGCTGAAGCCAGGCTAGTTTGTGGTGGTTTTGAGGAAAGTTCCCAAGACCCAGTCTAGAAGCTGCTGCTTCAGGCTTCTCAATGATTTTGTAAGTACCTATTTGTGTTTGATCCTTTCTGCTTAAAATAGCTAGAATTGTTTCTATTAATTTAAATGTAAATGTACCCCGATTGATCACTACATTAGGCATGATTGAAGCTTATGCAACTCTGATCTTATGTTTCTCCACCAAACGTGTGTGTATATATGTGTGTGTGTATATGTTATATATGTGTGTGTGTGTATGTGTACACATATATAAATGTACATACACATATATACACACACATGTATATATGTATGCATAAATGTGCATGACTGTATTTTTGCATGACATGCCATCACTTCCCAAGTGGTAACCAGAGCAGTTTAAAGGCTGGGTACACACACACACACACACACACACACACACACACACACGCACACAAAACTACCCCTATCTTGAGGCTTCTGACACAAAACCTTCAATTATCCAGAGGATTTCTTGAACATGAGAGCTGGTGTCTCTACATTCCTAGCATTTGATACAAAGCTGGACATAAAAAAAAGTACTAAAAGGCATGTATTTTATCACAGTTAAGTCTCTTGGGTTCTCAATTTAAAAATATTTGCACTATGAATTCTAACCACTTAGACTTAAAATTATAACAAATTTAGAGATCTCATTTCATAGTCCTCAGCAAGCACAGGATAAGAAAGCAAAAGAGATGGCAGGGCAGTGGTCAGAGAGGGAGCACAGACAAAAATAAATCAAGACAAAATATACACTGTAAAAAGCAGTCATCAGGGGCTTCGCTGGTGGCGCAGTGGTTGAAAGTCCGCCTGCCGATGCAGGGGACACGGGTTCGTGCCCCGGTCCGGGAAGATCCCACAAGCCGCGGAGCGGCTGGGCCCGTGAGCCATGGCCACTGAGCCTGCGCGTCCGGAGCCTGTGCTCCGCAACGGGAGAGGCCACAGCAGGGAGAGGCCCGCGTACCGCAAAAAAAAAAAAAAAAAAAGCAGTCATCATAATCTTAAAAATTATGGTATTTGTGGGACACCTAAAAACCAACAGTCTCCACATGGACACCATTTCTATGAGGGCCATTAAAACTACATCTGATTATGCGGACCCTGAGTAAACAACTTAATTAATTTTTGTGTAAAAATGTAAACTTAACCAGAGTAATGTGTGAAAAATATTTATTAGCTTATTTAAATAAAGAATAATTAAGTTATTCTAGCATATTTCAAAAATAAAACAAAGATATGTCCAACTACTAGATAACTTTTTAAAAAAATTGTTAAAGAGATTGATATTTAATTAGTATAGCTCCAGTTACTTGGAAAGTGAAATAATGAAAGGAATTTCATCCCCAATGCTGGATAAAGTGAAATATTACTTAATGTGGATTTTTGTTGGACTAAACACACCTATTACTAGAGGCAGCATCTTGGTTCAAAAAAGAGAAAATCTGGTTAACCGACGATTCAGGCTCATTAGATCATGAACATTCTTTAGGGAATTAAGGAAAGGATCTTCCTAAAAATCTTCCCTAAAGTACGGTTTCCAAAGATCCATAAATTTAGTGACTCTACAGCCCAATTAGGTTTCTCATTCACATTATCACACACATACAAAAGAGAAAAAAAAAAAAACAACTAAATACTGATTTTGAGAAAAATGGCTTGTACACATTCACAGGCAAATTTGGCCTGATGATGTCTCACGTTATTACTGATGTTGATGCTCCTAATTAATACTAAGAACCCTATTCTGAAGCATTAGCTGCTGGCAAATGTTTGATTTTCAATAACGTACTTTTGCATGACCTGCCATCACTTCCCAAGTTGAAGCCAGTCCTGCAGCGACAGGTCCGTGCTTTGTAACTGCTGCTGAGCAGACAGATGTGTGAACATCCCCCTGGCATTCCGTATGGATCCACTTCACATGCATGGCTTCTGACTACAACAAATGAAAAAGAGCATGCTTGAAATTCTCCAAAGACAAGATAATTATGTGCATCAGTATGTTGAAACTTTGACAGTGCAAGAGGAAATCCTAGCAAAAATCTATATACCCAAATATTTTGTATCATAATCAATTGGAAAAGAGTTTAAAACCCAAAAAAGAAAAGGTAGGGATTTGCCAAAATCCTCCTAAGTCTATTTTTTAAAAAAATTCTGAGAAGATAAAATGCTTTTATATTAACCTAAACTGTTTACATGTAAGCAAAATAAAAGTAACATGGTTTTTTGGTACATGCTTATTGTACTTTAAAAAATACACTTTTCTGGCAAATATAAAAAAAATACTGTTAAAATATCCTAGGTTAGGTAGTTAGGCAGAGAAAGGATTTCTTCTGAAATAATCTATTATATGGGCACCTAAATTAGGATAAATTTAGGTGCCCATATAATAGATAGGTGCTTCAGTGATTACCTTTATTGAAAAGTACTGAGATAAATTTTTTTCTTCAATTTTGAGTCCATTGCCATTTGGAGAACCCTTCCACAAAATGAATTTTGTGTGTGTGTGTGTGTATTTGTGTGTGTGACTATAACTGTCAAAAGGAGAAGGCTGAGTCTTCATGTGGAGGTTATGGAATAGAAGGCTGTTGTATGAGTGTAGACAGTGGAGAAGAAACAAAAATAGGAAACGTACTGTATGGAGAGGATGAAAAGAAGAAAGGTCAAAGAGAAAATGCTGTAGTAGGAATAATACCAGTAAGATTTTATGTATTACTGTAATTATATTTCTTTTCAATCACGACTTTCTTGGAATTGTCATGAGTAATATGACAATTTTCTTTTAATATTAAAACTTACATGCTTTCGAAAATTGTGCTATGTTCTTTTTGTATTCTGCATTCTCTAAATGAAAAGATAACTGAAATGTAGTTTAGTTTTTTGCACAAGAGTGTTGCTTTTATTTTCCAGTCTCATCCCATTTCTATACTAGATCACATCTCCTCTTACCTACTTAGCAACTCCCCAGTTTCTCACTGTCCTTTCTTCATTACTTTTGCTCTCTGCATTGGATCATGCCCATCAGCATACAAATGTGCCATTATTTCCACATCTTGGGGGGGGGTAAAAAATCCTAATTTTAACCTTAATTCCCACAGCAATCCTTCAATTAGCTCCCCATTTCTCTGCTCCACCTAATATCAACACTTTTCAAAGTTATCCTCGCTCATTTTCTACATTTCTTTCCTTCCTATCTTTCCCAGATCCTTTCTATCCAGACATTCTCTTCACTGCAACCTGCTCTTGTCAGATCCCTATGAGTTTCATGCTGCTAAATCCAATGGCCAATTGAATTTAACAAGCTTCTTCTCAGTCTCCTCTTTTGGTTCTTCCTATTGTCTTTGACTTCTCATTGTTGGAGTGTCCCAGTGTGTTTTATTTGGAACTTTTTTCTTCTCCATCTATAGTTACTTCCTTGGTGACCACAACCATTTTCCTGGCTTTAAATGTCACCTATATGCCAATGACTCTCAAATTGTTTTGTTCAGCTTGGACTTGCCCCTGAACTTCAGACTTATATACTCAAATACCTCCTTGAAATCTCCACCTGAATTTATGACAGAAATTCAAAATAACATGTAAAAATTATACATTTTCTCTTTGCCCCCAGTCTGCTCCAAACTGAGTTTTCTTAATCTCAAAAATAACTCAATTATTCCAGTTGCTCAGCCTAATTGTCATCATCCTTGCCTCTTTTTAAATTTACACCCCACATCAAATCCGTTCAGAAATGCTGTTGGCTCTACCTTCAAATATATTCTGAGTCTAACTAGCTACTTTTCACCACCTTCACTACTACCATCTTGGTCCAATCCACCATCATCTCTAACTTTCCACCCTTGTCCCTGACAGCCTATTGTCAATATAGCAGCCATACTGATTCCTTTAAAAAGTCAGTCAGATTATGAGACTCTTCTGCTTAAGGCTTCCTAAGGACTCCCCATCTCACTAAAAGTATAAGCAAAGGTTTTTACAACTGTACGCAGGGCCCTACTTGTTATGGTCCTCCTTCATTTCTCCAGCTTAATTGCCTACTTCTCTTCCTCTTTTCACTCTGCTCCAGACCTATGGGTCTCCTTGTTGCTCCCTAAACAATCCAAGCATGCTCTTCCTCATGGTTTTTGTGTGTGCTCATCTTTCTACCTGCCTCTCTCCTCCTTGAATTACTTAAAGTCTTCATGCAATTTCATCTTCTCAATGGGACTTCCTCTGACCATCCAATATAAAATTGCAAACTACCCCCATTCCTGACACTCATCTGCTTTACCTTTTTCCATAGCGCTTACTATCTTCTAATAGAATGATAATTTACTTGGTTTTTTAAAATTATGTCTTCTTTACAACAATGTAAATCTCACAGAGGCAATGATGTTTTGGTCTGTTTTATCACAACTATATTCTCAATGGACATAGAATAGTTCCTGGCACATAGTAAATGGTCAATGAATAATTGGTGAATTAATAAATCCTAATATAAAACCCTAAGAAGGTTACCTACAGAATTCAAAATTTGAATTTCCTGTAAACACAATATGTATATGTGATAATACATTGCCTAAGCTGAATTTATGTTAATGGTTAGATAATTCTAAATTCGTTTTAATTTGAAGCACAAAAAGATGACGGACATTTGGGTGGTAGTTTTTGTATGTTACATTATTCTACATATGATTGAGCCTAAACTGTATTGATGAACAAGCATCACTAACCTACAATGCAAAGTAGTTAGTGTTTTTGAGGAATACTTAGAAATGTTGTAGCCTTCTCGTTAAAAATTATTTTTTATTTAACATGTGTTAAGGAATGATTGGGATGTTCAGTCAAGAGACCCCAGTGACTGCAATAAAAACTAGACAGATACTGCAAGGAAATCACCTAATTTGAAATGTTTCCCAGAACGATATAAAAAAATTCCCTAAAGTCTTAGCATCTGGGTTTCCTGCATGCATACATCGAGTGCAAGTTCCTTCCTGAATCTAAATCTAGCCGTCATTTTAATTCTATGGTTGTAGAAACAATTCAACAGCAACTGAACAATTTGTCATTTAGACTTGGGAAGGGAGCTCTGTTCCATTTTATCATGCAGACATGTACATTTTTGCTATCAAAACAGAGAATTTATGGCTCACCCACTTTAACACCAAACAAAGGCACAAGGACCATATCCCCATTCAGTCTGCCATTGTGAAGGCTATGAAGAAGTCTTGCATCTTACCTATTGGTTGAGTTCTTTTTTGATAGATTCGGATTCCTCGAGCATTTTCCATTTTAATTAATGAATGAATATCAGTGCCATTAAATCGGTTTATCCGTATGATATTGAAGTTATCAGAATTGGTTGCATACAAATAGTCTTCAAACACAGTTATACCATAAAGATGTTTGACCTATAAGAAGGGGCAAAAATGACTGTGATTTTTAATTATGTTGCTTTCAACTTGAAAGAAAAAATGATTGCTACTTACTCCTGTGGAAAATTCCCATAGTTGGAGAGTCACAACCATATTATCATTTATCTTCTCTCATAGAATTTGACATTTCACTAATTTAAACTTTTTCTCTGAGAATAAAACATTATGCAGTAGTGGTTAAAGCACTACCCAATGTATGGGAGAGAATTTTATTCATGTTTCATTAAGAAAACATGTTCAGTAGCTACTTTTCAAAGCCTAGTGAGAACCAAACTTTCAAGCATATTCAATAACATGCTTATGGCACTGTTAATGTAAAATTTGATATATTTTTGTGGGCTACATTTTCATATAGCCATGGATATGTAGAATCTGTAAAAGGCTTGCTTTACCTGTGAAAGGACTGATGAGAAAACACCTTTGAAAATCCCATTTTTTTAAAATACAGGTTACATTTAGACTAATAGCAGCCCCAGGATGGAAAATAGTAAACAACAAAATCACATATTTGGAATAATTGTAAAGAAAATGTCAGCATTCTACTCAGAAATTGTACTCTTTCTAAAGCCTATTCATAATGAAAATGGAACTCTGATTTGAGAATAACAATGTTTACTGCTCTCCACGACACTTCACAGTTAACAGTGTAACTCTCCTCCTTGGCACAGGTCTTGGGGACTGTGGGTAAGAATAGACTTCTTGAACTGATGGAAAGCTTCCAGTAAAGCAAAGGAAGAATAAGTATACTGATTTTCTCATACAAAAAGGCACATGCTAGGCACACTGCCTTCGGGCATGCCTTGTAGTATACTCAATTTAAAATGGTTCTGGACCGAGGTATGGTAGATTTGTCAATTGATTTGCCGTACAGATTTTGATGAAAAAGCATTTGTCATTATCGTTTGGCATTATATTGTACTTCTAGTGTACTTTTCATATAGATTTGTAGTCAAGAGAATTTGAGAAGTTACGCATGGTTTGACTGTAAAAAAATTTTATAGAGAACAAAATCACAAAAATTTCTACTTAGGAAATCATGCCAGTTCTATACCTTAAGCAAAAGCATTTGATTTGCTATCTTTCTAGCTTACATGTCTCTTTATTACTATTCCTGATCCTCTCATAGGAGATGTTGAGTAAAAGAAGACTGGCTTTTCACGCTGTTTTTGGACGTATTTCCTTTCTTCATGTCTAGGCTACAAATGAAAGTTAGGAATTAAGGGGGAGAATCATTCTATGTTAAAGCCCCAATAATCATTTTCAATGTTAGTATTACTCTCCAGTAAGTGTTTGTAGGGGGAGGCATGTGTGTATTTACTAATAATATTTTCCACATAACTGACATCATATTCACTAAATATATCTATGACCCAATTTTGATTTGGGCAATAATTTTTTTTCCTGTAAGAATTACAAGCAAGCTGAAGTCTTCCATTAATTGCCATTTATTTGATGCATGCTTTGCTTAAAGTTTGGGGCCAGTCATCTGGAAGTGTGCGATTGTGGCCTAAACACATTGCTGTCTATGCAATTGCCAATCCGAGCCTCAGGAGAGAAAGGAAGCATGGCTACAGAGGGGGCAACTGGTGAGGGCATAAAAACACGGTCACACAGTAGCCATCAAATTTTACTCACTGCCTCTCTGCTTTCCTTCAGAAGGCTTTCTTTACCGTAAAGTACCTACATTGTTGCCTGTTCTGCTAACTACCCCCAACAAAGGTGGCAGGAGCTTGGTGTGGTGCATAGACCATTCTGCCTACAGGACAAATACAAAATTTTATCTTTGTTGGATTACGTAATGGCAGAGTAAGCATATGTGTAGGGAACCAGTAAAACATAGGCAACAGAAATGGTTAAAAAAAGGAATAATTAAAAACTTCAGATATTAAAAAGCTTTTAAAAGTAGTCATGGGGAAGATCATTTGAATTCCTCATTCTTGTTTCAAGGTTTAAAATTTTAAATACATATACGTAAAAAGAAGGTCCATCATAATCATTTTAGAGACTAGGTCCTCTGAGGTCATAACTAGACTGCCAAGGAAATCAAAGTTTTAAGGACAGTCAAAGGTGAGAGAAATAAGTGACCTCACCTCTAATATTGGACTTTTTTTTTTAACCACCCAGATTAGTGCACTTTTTTTATCTGCCAAGGAAGTGAAAACATTTCAGTCTTAAAAGCTGATTATAAAGGCAAAGTAACTTTACAGGACAATTACAGAATATTCGTGCCTTGCACTGCAAAAGAAAACAGAGTCACTTATTTCAGCTCCACAGAATGAGAATCTCACAAAAAATTAGTGAGATCAGTGAGGTAAAATTGAATTTAAAAAGGAAACTAGTGAATAAGGCTTATTTCCACTTAGAGATCTCCTTCAGGTGTTTATTGAGTGTTATTTGCAAAAACTTGTAATTCAGCAAGGGGATAACTATACAGATGGGAAAAATTTTGACCTCAGTGCTTTTCACAAAATTCTTATTTTAGGAAGTACCTGAATACAACAGAAGGCAAAATTTAATCCAACCTACTAAAATAATAATGATACTTTTGTGAGCCAGCATATGCATTGTTAGCAGAAAAAAATATATATCTCCAATGCCACATGGGACAGATGATAGTTCAGTTTCCTACAAATGAACTACTTAAATTAGTTTTTAGTAAGTAGGTCATATTTACTGTCCTACTCTAATACTTTTCTTTCTTACTAGTGTAGCATTTTGGGTTTCGTTTGTTGTTTTTTGATTTTTTTCAGTTGGTTTCCGTTTTGTGTGCTTTTTTCTTTTTTTAATAGAGGGAAAGAGGGGGAGAGAGCCCCCTCCCCTGCCCCATACTATGGAGTACACAGTACACTGTGTAAAGAACATTCTCCCATATAGTAAACACATCGCAGTTTTTATGACCCTTTGCAGCTTGACTTCATAAGAAATTTTCAACATTGCAATTTTCAATCTTCTTCCTAGTATGATACCATCCATTTTATTACCTTAGCTGCATTTCCGAACCAAATTCTACTTACTTGTCTGCCTTGGATGATAGTATGTCTGTTTCTTCCTTGATAGTCCACTACTTCCACATAGTCCAAGTAAAGATCTACCCAGTAAACCAATTTGTTGACTAGGTCTAGTGCCAGTGCAGCTGGCTGCTCTGTCTTGGAATCAATTATCCTTGTTCTGTTCATCCCATCCATGTCACATCGCTCCACTTTGGCCACATTCCCATAGTCAGTAAAGAAAAGTTTTCTGTTGAAAGAAAACTAAATGTTAAAGTGGAGGGAGGGGGGAAGCATATTCAATAGAACCATCTGTAAAAAACAGAACTTTTCCTTCTAATCTATTTCAGTGGTTACATCTGTTAGCTTCCCATAACCATTTCCATATAATATCACTCATAAACAGAGAAATCTGCTAATGAATATTGCAGGGCATGAGGGAGCAGGTTAACTAACAACTGTAAAATTTCCCCAAAATGAATGCTTATGATGGGTTTATTTTTGTATTAGGGGAAATGTTTCTTTAAGCTTCATAGAGCCAATACACATATACCGCAGGAGATGTGTACGGCCCATTTGGAATAAGCTTCAGAAATGAACAAAGTCACCAGGCCAGGGTATGTGAGCTATCAGGCTTTATCTTCAACCTGACTTTTCAAATTGCCTGGTAATGCCTGTCTCCTATAAAAGCTATTATGTGGAGCTCAGTGAAGCTATGAGTGGTAGAGAATAGCAAACTTGGAATGGAATTAAGCAGATGGAAAAACAAATGTGCTATTTGTAACAGTGGAAATAAAATATAAATAATTCCCCCCAAACCAATGCCAAATCCTCCCAAATATTCCCAGTTTATAAAATATCATAAAGCAAATGCAGGCCGTTTCTTTTCATTTTGTCTTTATATAATTTTTGAAGAAAAGGCTGAAAAGCAATGTTGACTTCTGAGACAATAAATCCTTCTAGGAAGCACAAACAGCGTCTGTCAAAGGTTTATATACCTCCAATGCTTCAGTGTCTAATATTTGATTAGTATTCACAATGTTTAGTAAACACAAATCAATTTCAATTAACCTGACAATATTATAACAAGATCACCTACTCATGAGAGTAAATTACATTTGTAAATGGAAGACCATCTTGCCTTGACTTAAATACAATCTCAAGAATAATCTGATTTCCAGTGACTGAGCAATATTAAGATTACCTAGAGTATAGAATATTTGATTTTACAAACTTGGTGAATTAGTTTTTAGTGACTTTTCTCAACACTGTTGCATCATCTAACAGTATGGGGTATCTTTTAAGCTAAAGAGTACTTAAACTTTAGCTCTTTCTGCTGTGGGACGTTTTGACTAATTTGTTTCAACATTAATGCGTACTGGTTTGTGACAGTGTGAGTCAGATTTTATTATGAGTATATATTTCCCCAAGTATTCTTGAAAGATCAATTTATCACAATAAGTTAAAAATTATTTTCAAATGACATGTCATTCAGGTGAAGAGCTTTCTATTCCAGTGAAGAACAAAATAAAAGGGCATATGGTGCTATGTTTTATTGTCATGCTAAATGCTCTGACCTCTACTCCTGCACTAGCTCATTCTCTCTCTCATCTCTATCACTATCTCTTCCTGCTTCCATCTTTCATCTCCTCCTTCTTCACTTGTTAATCAGTTTGTTCATAGTTATCTCAAGTTACTGTTACGATTACCTAGTTTCCCTCTTCCTTACCGTAGAACACTGCCCACTATTCATATTATAAGATACTCTCTTCCTCACCTCATACCAAAATGCCTGTCCTTTCATAGTTTCCTTTTCTGACTGGTCCATTTCACAGAACTGAATAGATGCTGGTGTGCAGGTAGCTTGGCTTTGGGATAGAGAGTTAGAGGCTCTGGCCCACTGTGTATAGCATGTTATGTACAGACTATGTATAGAGTCATATGAAGTAGGTGGTTGCACTATCTACAGAGTGCTGAAGAGGAAACATGAGCCTGGAGATGGGAACTTCTCTCAAGTCACATTGAGATGACTTAATTACACGTGATCCTAAAAGGAAAAAAAGAGGAGTGCCAAGCCAAGAAACTTGGAGGCATGTTGTTGAAGAAAGATGACCAAATAAGATCTGAGGTTATGGTCAAAGAGATAACACAGACTCTTATCGAGGCCTAAGAGAGAAAAGTTCCATGATAGAGAATTGGACTGGCTGGCTGGGTCAATCACTTCCCAAAAATTTTTTAAGAAAGAATACAGATCGAGATGTCATTGAATTTGGTATTTGTTAAAACACTAGTAATTTTGGGTACTGCTCTTTGAAAAGTTTAGTTATGGAGGAAGAGTGAACCAGATGATAATGAAGGAGGTCAGGAAAATGTAAATAATTTGTGCAAGATTTTCAGTGATACTGACCAATATTGCACGAATGATTCAAGTGATTCTCATATTTATTCCAGGTCATAATAAAACCGGTTGAGGTAATCTCCCCATCTGAAAAAACTTAAGCCAAAATATGAAAAAAATGTACAAATACATGATTCACCAAAATTTTGCCCTTTTAATGGAAGTATAAAATCAAAAGAACAGGAGGACTTTGGGTATGTGAAATGGCATTGAGCTAGAAGAAACAGTAAAGAATTGGTCATTGTACTTCCAGCACATAGCAGAATAACTAGTGCTGAGTGGTGATGTAAAAGGTGGTCTTTACATCAAATTTAACTTCCCCAGATTTCAGAATACTGACTATGTTGAGCTCTGTTCACTTGTAATTGAAGTGCAAGAAATGGAAGTATTCTCCAGGATGTAACACTAAGATCATAAATCTGCAAGCAATAAATACCCAGAGTCACATGATTATGACTGTGACTATGATTATGTCACATGACTATGACTGTGATTATGACTGTAGATGTTTCTTTGCTTGTTTTAGTACTGTTTAATTTTAGTTTAAAATTATCTATTATTATTACAGAGAAAAGCTTTATTCTCAGGGCATTCTTTAATTAAGGTATGACTATTATAATTATAAACAAAAGCTAAAGTTTTAATTATCTAAAACCTAACTAAATTTCACTCGTGGTATAAATGTAACTGAGTTGAAAAAACTCACTTTTCTTTCTTATAAAATATTTGTCCAAATTTTAGAAAAAGGAAAGAGTGCTCTGTGAACCCCATTGTCTCACTGATCTTAATAATTACCTATGAGATAGAAGAGTCAGATTTTTTCTAGTTTACACATGACACTGGCTCAAAATCCACTGTCGGAGCCGTAACACAAATATTCGTCACACCTTTTGTTTTTAACTCAATATTTTGAAATAATTTCAAACCTACAGAAAAGTTGTAAGAATTATAGAATGAATGTCTATACCCTTCACCTAGATTCACCATTTGTTCACCTTTTCTCCTCTGGCTATTTCTAGTACTCTCTTAACCATTTGATAGTAAATTGCAGACATGACGATTCTCTTCATCTAAAACTTCAGCCTGCATCTCCTGAGTACCAGGACATTCTCCTGCACAACCACAGTACATCTATCAAACTGAATGCGTTTAACACTGATACAATGCATAGCTTTTACTCAGATTTTGCCTGTTGACCAATGATGTTTTATATATTAAAAATTCCTTTTTTTTCTCTAATTTAGAATCCAATCCAGCATCATATATTGCACTTAACTGTCTTTTCTCTCTAGACTCCTTTAATTTTTAATAGTTCCTCAGCCTTCCTTTGTTCATGATGTCACCATTTCTAACGTGTAAATGCGAGTTGTGCTGAAGAATATCCCTATCTTGAGTTTGCCTGATTTTTCTCATAATTCGACTGCGTTATGCTTTTTGAACTGAAATGTAATAGTTTTGTACTTTATTGTTTCTGCCTCTGGGCTTAGAAACCAACAGGTAAGCCTATGCTCTATTCCACAAACTCCCTAAAAAGAAGCAAAGATGGTGGTTTGAAATCTCATTTATTCCATCTTATTCAGTGTTTCTGAACATTTAACTCTCTTAATTTCCAGGGTTCTCAGTCACACTTTCAGCAGCTCCTCCCACCAGAAACCAAGTATCTTTTGCTGCTTCTAGTACAGCCGAGACCCCAGTGTAGCAATCCGTGTGTCCAGCTCATGGTGATTGGTGGAGACCATTCCCAAATCTGTCCGATGCTCCATTCCCTCTGATTTGCAATACTGACATTTCTTCTTTCCCTGTTCTTTCCTGTGATATCAATTATTTTTTATTCTCCAGAATAAAGAAGAAATTGAATTGAGATTGCTATTCTCTTATTCTTCACTTATTTTTTAAATGTCATTCTATTCAATTCCCACTAACAA
This sequence comes from Tursiops truncatus, assembly GCF_011762595.2. Taxonomy (NCBI): domain Eukaryota; kingdom Metazoa; phylum Chordata; class Mammalia; order Artiodactyla; family Delphinidae; genus Tursiops; species Tursiops truncatus. The sequence continues at coordinate 88,411,098 of NC_047040.1, read as the reverse complement.
AAAAATTAAAATAAGACAACATCCCAACTACTGTCTCTAAGATATGTTTAACTATTAGTTCGTAAAGGACAGGAACATTTCTTTCAAACTTTTAATTATTCACCCAGTTCATTCATTATAATTTGGCAGCTGTAGTAAATAGGAGTTTGTCATTTTGGCTTCCTTACCTCATCTAATATGGGAAACTGATTTTATCTGACATCTTTGTTGATTACATGACTAGTCCTATTTTACTACAGATATATATATTTTTTTATACAATTGGGGATAGTAAGAAACTTTGAGTATTGTTGGTAAACTTGCCTGACATAAATCAAAAGTCACAAAGGGAGCACTCACCGACAGTGACAGAGCACTGTGCTTACAGAGTTACGACCCTAATCGTCCTTATGCTTTAAGGCAAAGCAGTCGTTACACATACTGATGTCTTAAAACATGTACTTTTTTTCTTTAGCTGATAAATATAAGACTTACTTGTCCCAGTGATATCTATTTTAAATGATTCTTCCCTACTTTTGTACTTTGTCCAAAAGAACAAAGGGAAATTTAAACAGATCAGAGTCCTATCCACATTCTTTAACTGCATAGTCAACCCTGGTTTTGTGTCATCATTCTTACCCCTAACATTTTGATTATAGCTTAATGATGGAATTTAGACATTTTCAGAGTCCTCACAATAAATTATCTATCATTCATTTTAACTGCTGAAAAATGAAGTTACACAACAAGATTTTGGTTAAGAAATGAATGAGAGGGGAGTGAGACATAAAACTAGAGGGCCACATGTTGCTAGATTAAAAAAAAATCATTGTTCTGATTAGGGCCTAGCAAACCCTCCATGTTTATTAATCATGTGTTAAATTAGAGAATTTCATATCTTTACATTTCAGGAAAATGATATGTATCTTTCTTAGCAAGGATTACATTAGAAACTTCATTTTTCAGTCTTGTTTTAAAAATAACTGTGTAATCCAAATAACATCAATAGTAATACAACTTTATTTTTTCTTCCATTGTATATACAAAAATTGAGCAAGAAAGTGATTTTCTACATTATACAGAGTAATTAAAGTATACTCAGAACTAAAGTAGAAATATTAAATATTTAGCATCATAATTCTAAAATGCAATTGTGAATATTAAAGGGTAATGAGTCTTTGGAGTTAGCAGTTTAAATTCAATTTTTATCAGCTCCTGCTGCTTAAGGGATGTGGAAGATAAACAAACTATTTTCTCTGTCTAGCCAAGACTGTTCAAGACAGTTATTTATTGAGTTTTCCTTGATAGGGGTTTTTGCTTTCATTGTTTGAAAAATCTCTCTTGAACTTGGTTTTCAGTTCATACATAAACACACAGAAATGAAACTTGACATAGACTCCTTCTCTCAGCTGGCTACTCCATATTCTGGAAACATTCCCACTAATAATCCCGCCAGAAGTGTTACTGTATTAGATATGTCAGTCAACATTCTTATTTACCTGAACCTGCCCCACTCAGTTAGTGCTCCTGAGAGGGGCAGCCCTATGTGCCAGTATTATCCCTCCCCTGGTTACTGATACTGAGGCCAAGGGGGGACGTGTGATGGAACTGAAACCAAATCATAGGCTGAGCTGAATCACTAAGACCCTTTCTCTCACTAATCGAAACCAAACAGTGTGGAGCTCACCTAGTGGGCAGCTGTGCTAACATGGGTGGGGAGGGGTTGGGGGCGTTGAGAGAGGAGGAATACCAGAGCCTGTGTAAAGAAGTAGGGGAGTCATGAGATAGAGATGGGATGGCAGGAGCCATGTGGTGCTCGGGCAAGGAGTTCTCTAGGACCCAGGAGTCCTGGGTCCTTTGTTATGTACACCCATGGGAGTCTCCATATCCTCTTGGGAGATCCAAATACATCTGAGCTGGCTTCAGTGGGTTTCTGTACTCGGAAGCTAACGTGCCGGGAGTAAAACACTACATTGTTTAATGTTCTGTTTGAAGATTCAGATAACTCTTGCACTGAACATTTTGAACAATCAAAAATCATACTGCCTTAGGAAATATATATTGAAATGCTAACTCTACATAAAGCAATCATTTTATAATGTTCACATGTAATCCTCATATAACCCCAACTTGGCATAAATACATAAATATAAAATAAATATATAAACAGAAAGCATCTGAAACTTTTTTCTTTTGTCTCCCATGAAAACACAGAGAAGAAGGATATTAATAATGGACAATAATTTTTAAAAACCATCTTTCTTCATTTTTTAAAAACTTAATATATTATTAAAGACATAGATATCCAACTGTCCTTCCTAAATTCAATCTGGCTAAACTCTCTCACAAATTCAAATACAGCCTCTCTCAGTCCCCATCTTACCCCAACACTGCCTCTAACTCATCTTTTTATTATTTTAAACAAATTTGTCTCTTAGGCTTTTCTTTCCATTTGTTTTTCATTCTCCACATTCTGAGAGCTAGGAGTTAACTCAGCAAGTAATAAACCTGCCATTGTAAAAAGGAAGTGATTAAAAAGAGTGGAGAAACAGAAAGATTTGCATATTATTGTATTATTATTTCATTTTCTCTTCATCACATAGATATTTCATAAGTGTTTAACATAGATTGGGACACAGTGGGATTAATACCTAATCCTCTTTCCCTGGATTGACGTTGCCTGACACTTGGTTTATGTTCACTCATTCATGCCTACCAGCCATGGCTACACTTAAATTGCAACTACCGCATCTAACCACCTAAAAGATGATAACATACTTGGCCTAACATTTCGACTCCCAGGCAGCCATTATTCTCAGGCTGTAAATGAAACCTTAGAGACCCATCTATATCTAAAACAAAATTTTTCAATATTCTCACCCTTATTTATACAGGTCTCTGCTCCAAGTGTAGGGCGGCCTAACCTCTATCCACTGATACAAACTCCTCTCTTCCTACCCAAATCCTTCTGATTTGCCCTCTGAATCTCCTACTCTATGATCACAAACTCCTCAATATCCTAAGACTATACTTTGAATGTTCATTCCACCTTTTTGCCTTTACTGAAACTTAGTGAAACTTAGCATCTCTTGAGGTCACCCTTTCCCAGCAGTCACTGAAAATGTGGTTTTCTTACAAGAACCTCAGGAATAGATATAAAATCAGTGCCTTCTCCAATACTAATTCCAGGATATTACTCTCTTCTTATCTTGCACCATCTCCTGTTTTTTGAGGGTCTCACAAATAGGCTGTATCCATCCTCAAGGTGGATTATGTATTATAAAACCCTTCTATAGCTGCTAACAGTCGAAATAAAACCTCATATTCTTAACACTGCCCACAATGGTTGCATGTTCTAGTCTCTGCCTATCTCTCCAGCTCCATCTAGTAATATATTTCCCTGCTTCTAATACCTTGGCCATCTAGCAGTATCCTTCTATAAAATTCTAATACCTTGATCATCTTTCAGTGCCTTAAACAATCCACAAATTTTCTTCCTTTCTCCACTTCACATATTCTGTCTCCAAGTCTGGAAAGTAATTTCTACCATGCTATTCTGATCTTGGCTTTAGTTTTCAAGTTAACGTCAATTTCTATGAAAGACATTTCCTGCTTTTCCAATACCAATTAAGTCTGCCTGATAGAATCACATGGCATTCTGTATTTTTTATCACACCCTTCTTTATTTAATTGCATAAAATAGATACACACATACACACACAATGATAAGGTTAAGATCTGTTTACTAAGTAGACTACAATCTCCAAGAAGACAAAGGTCATATCTGCTTTATTCAGCATTGTATGCTCACAACTTAGCTATGTATCTGCCCGTACTAAGTTTCTCTCTCTATCTATACATCTACATATATCTGTATAAGCTCTGGACTGACTTCCTCATATTGGAAAATAAAATCTAAAACTCAGACTTAAAATTATGTTAAAGGGGCAAAAAATATGGATAAGGCCATTCTAGCATATGAAAATAAGTTGGTTTTCCACATTATCCAGAGTAGCTCACTGTAATTCTCTGGGCCCAAATCATTCGCTAATAATAAATTATGGTTTTGCCTCAGTTTGATTGCATTGACCTCTTTTGCACATAATTCCCTTTGGAGAACTTGTAGGCAGTAGTGATATTAGTTCATGATGAGATTTAGTATTCCTGTGTCTGGCCAATTTTCATTTTTAATGGCATCCCCTCAGTATTAAAGTCAACCTACCTATAGATACCAGGTTATAATAGCACTTGGATGTATTCCTAAGGGGGTTAGACCATCTACTCCCAGAATGTAGCAAAAGTTTTGTTTCTTTCCTTAAAGTAAGGTATTTATATAATCAACAGTAATTTTAAGAATGTAATGATGTTCCCCATGAGGAAGATGGACTGAGAATGTTGGATGGATTAGATAAGGAGATACCAGTTTGGTAGGTATGCATTAGCACAGGGGTAAATGGAAAAGAGGAAAGAGATTCAAGATATATTTTGGGGTCTGTGTCAACAGGACTTGATAGTTAGTTAATTGGGTGAAAATAGGATGATTAGAGAGCAGCATTCTAGTACTATAATAACTTTCATAAAATATATTTATGGAATATATTGAGCCTCCAGATTTTTCTCAGGAAGTCTGCCTGTCTGTAAGATCTCAAGGTGTCATTCCATTTAATACGAAGAACGCATTTTACAGTTTGGGCATATTACTTTTCATGACCAAGGGCAATGCTATCTTAGGACTCCTTCGGGGGTCAGGATGCAGGATGTCAGTACTCAAAAGCTCATGCTCAATATACTCGATTCATGTGGAACAGTAGAATATTTGCAGCAATATATTCGACGTGAAAAAGTTGCACTTTGAAACATGCAGAGATGTATAGCCTAATTTCTGCACTTAAGGAAGTCCTACTGGTTTATAAAGGCATTTTTCTGAGCTGAAATAACACAGATGGCTGTCTCAGAGGCAGCTAAGGTAAGTATCCATGAAGTTGTAGACTGCTGAACAAAACTGGTTCACTGCTATGCTAATTACCAGTTAGTTGAACTGTCAATTTCTACTTTAAATTCTTACTAAATGGAGGAAAAAATAGCATGGTGAAAATGAAACTTTAACTACAGCATAGTTTTTTTTTAATATATTATTTATTGTTTATACTTGTGTGCCCATCTCGGTTTGCTGTTGGAATAATATGTACAATAATATTGCAGTGACAATAAAATCATATGGTTACGTAGATAAAACCACACTGTAGAAAATAAAGATTTCTTTGATGTTCACTTCCCCAGCTGCGAAGAGCAGATATACTTGGAAAAATAAGGCAAACCTCCTATAAAGCAATAACTTCTTCATAAGTGACATTATTCAAATTTCTTGATTTAGTTTTAAGTAGAAAGGCAGGATCAAGGGCAGGCTAAGCATGGCTAAGACTGCAGAGACCAAAGGAAGCTGATGAAGGGAAACAACTGTCCTTGTTCAGTTGGCAAAACAGGTATTTTAATAATTGATAGATGCTGTTAGACCAGGGTTTCTTGACCAGGGTGACCTTTAGGGGTTCCATCGACAACCAGTTTTGTAGGCTGTACAAACTGACAAGTATGCCAGCAAATATGTATTCCTATAGGTGTATTTTTTGGACAAAGGGTTAATACTCAGAAAGGTAAATATCCATGTTCTGAAACAGTGATCCTCAAACTTTACTGTGTGCAATAATCATCTGGAGAGCTTGCTGAAATCTCCAACTTCTACAATCACTGTGGTGGGAATTTGAGGAGTATCTAACAAAATTAAATATGCATTTAAAATCTCTTTCATCCAGCAATATTTGTTTCAGAAATTCATCTTGAAGATGCATCTTCACAAGAGACAAGACATGTACTGTTATTCACTATGACATGATTAATAACGGCAAAATATTGGAATATATTTTTTATCCAGTTCTCCCTTCCCCTCCCTATCCATCATTTCTTCCTAGAATTTTTTTTTTTTTTTTTTTTTTTTTTTGGGTACGCGGGCCTCTTTCTGTTGTGGCCTCTCCCGCTGCGGAGCACAGGCTCCGGACGCACAGGCTCAGCGGCCATGGCTCACGGGCCCAGCTGCTCCGCGGCATGTGGGATCTTCCCGGACCGGGGCACAAACCTGCGTCCCCTGCATCGGCAGGCGGACTCTCAACCACTGCGCCACCAGGGAAGCCCCCTAGAGATATTAATTTAGCACCTACTGAGCTCAAGGTTCTGGGAATACAACAGGAAATTCTAAGGTATCTAACCTCTACTTCTAGAGGGAATGAGGAGCAATATCACTGAAGATAAATGAGCTTTACAACTTATGAATACTCAGAGATGGTTGGGTTGCAGATTGTTAATTGATAGAATCCGTATCTTCTAACAAACTCTTGTTAGTGTCATAGTCAAAGAATTAAAAATAGGCTATTCAATCATGGTGATCTTTTCCCAATTTTAGTAATTTCTAACTTGGAGGCCAATTAGTTTTGCAAAGAGAACAGATTGTTTAAATCTTGTATTAGAATTTTTCCTAGAAAAGTCGCAGGTTATTGTTTGCTTCTCACCCTTCATGACATTTTTCTTCTACATCAGTGTCTATAATATTCACCTTTCCATGTCAATTTAGTAAGCTATAGTCTCCAGTTTTTCAGTCAAACACCAACATAGGTGTTACTGTGAAGGTGTTCTGTATATGTGATTAACATCTAGAATCATCTGACTTTAAGTAAAGATGATCCTCAATCATCTGGATGGGCTTGATTTAATCCGTTGAAAAGTTTAAAAGCCGAACCAAGGTTTCCCTGAAGAAGAAATTCCAAATGTGGACTGCAGCATCAGCTCTTGTTCAATACTTCCAGCCTGCCTTCCCAACTGCCCGCCCTAAGCATTTTCATCTAACTAGCTAGCTCCCACAACTGCATAAACCAATTCCTTACAAGAAAACTATACATATTTATTATTCCTACTAGTTGTATTTTTTTTTTTCTGGTGGAACTCTGACTGGCACAGTGTCTAAAAATTATTTAGGAGAATACCTCTCCATTAAGTAAGAATTTAAAATAGAAATTGACAGTTCAGCTAACTGGTAATTAGCATAGCAGTGAACCAATTTGGTCAGCAAACCAAAAGGAGAAAAAACAGGTCCTGAGGACATATTCTGGATCCTTAAATCCAGCCATCCAGCCATGCCGAACGAAGTCAGCACTGCTTGTTTTATTCAGGAAGCTGAGCCATTAAATTTCTCCTTTTTGCTTAAGCTGATTTAAATGGAGTTTTCTAACATATATAACTGAAAAATTTTTATATGATAAATATTCATTGTTAAGGTAAATGGTAGCTGAAATACCTATCACCACTACAGGAGAAACAGAAGTCAAATGTTCTACTGACAACAAAGGCATTGTGAAATTATTACTTAGGAAAGTTAGCAATTTAAAAGACAGATATGACTACTATAAAATAATTTTGTTTGATTTAAATAAAAACTCATTTGAGTAATCAATGATTTTTATCAATACTCAGAAAATTCAGAAGTTTAAGATTACAATATCTGCAATTCCAATAAATGCTCCCGAACTTTATTTTGCTTTGCCACAGGGAACAGCACAAGTAAAGTAAGTTCATATCCCATTATGAATAAAAGCAATGAGCCATTAGAAATATATGTAATCTCCATCTGCCAGTTGACCTGTTTCATATATATATATATATATATATATATATATATATATATATATGAAACACACACACACATACAGATAATCCCTGACTTAATTATGGTTCAACTTATGATTTTTTGACTATACAATGGTATGAAAGTGATACTCATTGAGTAGAAACCATACAGTAGCCCCCCTTATCCATGGTTTCACTTTCCACGGTTTCAGTTACCCACGGTCAACTATGGTCCAAAAATATTAAATGGAAAATTTCAGAAATAATTCATAAGCTTTAAATGATGTGCCATTTTAATAGTGTAATAAAATCTCACACTGCCTTGCTCTGTCCCACTCGGGACATGAATTATCCCTTTGTCAGCACATCCATGCTGTATATGCTACCCAACCATCAGTATAGTAAAAGAATATATATAGGCTTCAGTACTAACCCCAGTTTTAGGCATCCACTGGGGGTCTTGGAATTGTATCCTTTGCAGATAAGAGGGGGCTACTGTACTTCAAACTTTGAATTTTAATGTCTTCCTGGGCCAGCAATATGTGGTACTTACTCTCATATGATGCTGGGCAGTGACAGCAGTCACAGTTCTCAGTCAACCACATGATCACAAGGGGAAACGACCAATACACTTACAGCCATTCTGTACCCATGCAACCATTCTGTATTTCTTTTTCAGTACAGTAGTCAATAAATTACATGAGATATTCAACACTTTATTTTAAAATAGGCTTTGTGCTGTATGATTTTGCCCAACTGCAGGCTAACGTAAGTGTAAGAAGTATTCTCTCTTTGCTCATATCTGACCTTAAACTTCTCACAGGGAATGTGTTAAGGCCACTTTTAAACTACTATGTTAGGTAGTGGGTCTGCTAACCAGAAATCAGGAATGCTAAACAAAGATTTACTTCAAGTGATGCTATCCAAAGGAAAAAAAAATCAAATTCAAAAGGCAGTGGTAAATTGTACCAAATGAAAATAAACTCTGAGCTAATGTTGACCTCTTTACTACCCTGATGAAATTATATTTTCTCCACCTTGGATAGTAGAATTAGTAAATTATAATAAAGGCCTGAGAGATGAAATGTTTTGTCCAGTATCATATATAGATAATTAATTACAAGGTTTGGTTTAAAACTCCAGGTCTCTTCATTTATGGAAATGTGCTGTGCTCAACTTCCTCTCAATATTTCTCTGTTCTCCTGTAGTGTTACATGCTTAAAAAACTAAAATTCCTATAGTTCTAACTATATTGAATTTTAACTATCATTTATAAATACCAAAAACAGTATTTAGACTTTCTACCTTGCTTTTCCAAATAGAAAGTAAAAGTTTTGGGAAAAGTAATCAGTTGTGTCTATAGTATACAAAATATTTTTGTCTGATAAACAAATGATAGCAATACAACACTGTACTTTTAAGTGTCTGCTGGAGTATTTGGACCATTGAAATAACTGTAGGTAGAGCTCTAATGTGCTGAGAGACTGTGAAAGGTTAATTGATGCATGTGCATCAATTTTCCTCCATGTGCAAATAAAGATGATAACACTCATAAGTAAAGTGCGTCAAAATTGCTAACTGAGAGTGAGCACAACAGACTCACAAGCTTTTTTGTATGTGAGCACACTATATAACTGTGCAAAGAATGATGCTCTAAAAATCTGTAATCCGAGTTTGTTTTTTTTTTTCCATCTTCCCTTCCTCTCTTCCTCTCCCTCTTTTAATCAATAGTTATGAGAAGTTTTTTAAGACAGATTTCTCCATTTCCATTAGAACCTATACCAGTATGTACATAAATGCTCATCTGAGTGTAATCATTAAAGTGAAAGTTAATTGGTTAAAGTTAAAGCACTGAGTTCAGGTAAATTCATTTCATGAAGAAATCGTCAAACTCCTTGTGAAAGATAATCTCACTTATGAGGTATACTACACAAATTATTTGAAATCCAGTATTAGACTATAAGCAATTTAAAAGCAAGGACTACTTACAAAACAGAAATAGACTCACAGACATAGATAACAAACATGGTTATCAAAGGGGATGGCGAGGGCAGGGAGAGAGAGAAATTAGGAGTTTAGGATTAATATATACATACTACTGTATATAAAATATTATAGATAAACAAGGACCTACTATATAGCATAGGGAACTATATTCAATATCTTGTAATAACCTTATAATGGAAAAGAATCTGAAAAAGTATATATATATAAAACTGAATCACTTTGCTGTTCACTTGAAACTAACAAAACATTGTGAATTAATTATACTTCAATTTAAAAAATGTTAAAAAAAGCAAAGACTACAATCTTTACAGTATAATCTTAAAATCAGATATAAATCACTTCCAATTTTTTAAGTATCTGACCAATATCATGAAGTCTAAATTTTCACCCCAAAATACCCAACTAATATTTGTCTAGTGCCAAGTAATTTCAACTCTGATTCCAAGTAACTATTTGATTCTGAGGAAGTTACTTAACTTCTAAGCCCCAGCTACTTCGTAAGAAAAATTATAAAAATAATGCCCAAGTAAGAATGCATTTTGCTGAATTAAATGAGATATAGTGTTTAGTATGTAGAAGATACTCAACCTGAACATGTTTTCCTCCTTCCTCTGTTCCACACTTCTGATTTCACATGAGGATGCTGTTTCTTTTTAATTGAGGGTTTGGGGATAATAATAGGAAATATTGGTAAGTTTATATACGGATTTTCAAGTTATACATGTCAGTTTTCTGGAGGAATAAGTACTTGCCAAAAAAACTCTGATTTTGGGTGGTAGTTGGGGGGTAGACGTAGTTGATGAGCCTCACTTCCATGCTAAATAAGCTAATGAATCCAAATATTAATTGAACATTTTAGGCTACAGAAGAGAAAAGGAGATGCTGCTAAGAGGCACAGTACAACTTCAATGGAATAAATGCTTGCTGAGCCCCAGTAATGTGCAAGCACAGTGCAAGGTACTGACGGTAAAAGTCAAAGAAGGGCCCTCTGTCTACCATCAAGCTTTCATAATCTCCACAGCTTTGCTAGAAACTAGCTATAAATTGAATATGTTGAGAGCTCTTTGAGAAAATACAAGTTCATTCTTCAAATAAAAGGCCACCACTGGATATAATATAGTTAAGATTTTCATAAGGAATTTTGTGGAATTGTATATTTAAAACTACTTACCATTTTTGTCTGAATAAAGATCTGATTTAGTAATGACAAAGGAAAAAAGATAAATGAAAACTTCTCTGGATGAAACGTAAAAAAGAAAGATCTCTATACATCCATTCCAGGATAATTCTTCTTTTACATTTGTGAATAGTTGGAGAGGAATAGCACACTAAAATCTCCAAGTTAGCAAATCATACTAAGCTTTTGCTAAAAGAATAGTGGAATGCCAAGCCAGTATGCACAAACTGTAGGAAAAATCTCAAGAGGCTATAGCTTGGCAGGAAAATGTTGTATGAGGTTCAAATGAGCAAACTTAGGGTAATGCATTTAGGGACAAGTATTCAAAATTATTTGGATAGGAGGCTGATCTCTGCTCTTATTACTTAGTCAATTGGTCCACACAGGTGATCTCATCTTACTGTCTTTATTCTAAATGGTTTGTTGAGACTACATTCAGAACAGATGATTCTCTGAGGACATCAACCTAACGTGCTGCAGTGGCCAAAACAGGCAGGGCATAATCAAGAGGAGTATTAGAAATAAAATGGAAACTATTATCGTACCTACATAACTCTGGAGAGTTATGTAGTTCCATTTTATGGAAACTATCATGGAGAATTTTAAGTGGAATTCTGTGATTAGTTCTAGTTGCAGTGCTTCTTGAAAGCTATAGTAAACCTCAGTGAAGCCTTTAACATAATCCATGATCAGATGTGACAATAGTGGTAGAGTACGGGTAGTACTGGGGTAGGCAGGTGAGCCTGCCTTGTAGAAACAGAACAAAATGATTGTATTTCTGATAGTGAAGACAAAGGTTGAAAGTAGCTCTGAACAAAACCTATAAAGTAATTGAGTTTTAATAGGCTCTACCAGTCATAATTCACTGTGATCTTCTTCCCATAATTCTTGCTATAGGGGATGGGCCAAAATGGACATACTTATGTGACCTCACACTAATCCTCCCCAACCAGCACCCTTAATAACAAGTGACCTTTCAAGAATAGGAATCTGGCCCAAGAGTAACCAGTACATGTCTTATACATAAACTAATGACCAAAATTAATCAATTCTCTTGGGATTGTGACCCAGGGAGTCTACAACTGTTAGTGGGAAAAAGAAGGAAGAATATCCTGATAAAAAATGTTCTCATAATGAAATCCATTTCCATCTTTCGTCTCCATCAGTCCTTATTAATCTTTTGGTATTGAATGTCCTCGAGAATTTCTATACTGTATTTAATCATATAATAACATCTTTGGTTACCACTGTTTGAGGGGTCTGTGTTCTTATAGTTAAACAAGCCCAACTAAAATACAGGAAAAGCATAAACATGTTAAATAAAACTTAACATACTTATTATTAAAATTGTGTTAAAATAAATGGGGGGTGAAGTGAAGAGTAAGAAAAAGGAATAAAAACAAACCCCAAAACTTTGTCCATTAAATAGTACAGTACTGAATAAGACAGACACGGTTCTTCCCTTATCGTGAGAGGTGCAGTATAGCATGGTAATTAAGATTATGGGCTTACGGTAAAGACTATCTTAGTTAAAATTCTGATTAGATTGTTTATTAGTTGTGAACAAGTTACCTAACCTTGCTATGGCTTCAATAACTCACCTGCAAGATGGAGGAGAAATAAGTATTTTTATATGGCTGCTCTGAGGATTAAACAAGTAAATAGATGAGAAGTTCTTACTAGAATGCCTGACATTCAAAGAAAAAATCTTAACATTAAAAAAATTAATTATTATTATAAGCTAAAAATTAAAATAGATATGTCCACAGAGAGCAAGTTTGACCCAGTATGGACATTCCCTTTATCTTATGTGGAGTCTAAATATGTCATATGAATTTCAGAACAAGCAAAATATTAAGGAAATTTACATAAAAGTGTTTTTAATGTACTGATCACATCTATTAATGGAAAATGTCAGTAATGAACCAGAGAGAAATGTCAAATTTCTACCACATTATCATATTTGGTTGTTGTAGTTTAATTTGTATGTAATTTGCTCTGGTCTCAGCTAAAGAAGGCGAATAAAGATTCTTTTTCCTTTGTGTAATCTGTGCCTATTATCTCATCATTTACCATTTTGTTTGAGACTCATCTATACATACCTTCCATTTCTTAACTATAAGATTCTTGTGGAATAGAATTATGTCTTATATTTCTTGTCCCCCTCCAACTTCTTATTTTGAAAGTTCTCAGATTTTAAGGTGAAAGATTACCTTTTATGCAGATTCACCAATTAAAATGTTGTCCTTAGAGACAAGGAAGGATGAACTAGAAAGCAGGGAGAAAGAGATGGAGGAAAGAAGGGAAGAGAGAGACAGAAAGAGAATATGTATATGTGTCTGTGTGTGTGTTTATTACACACGTCCAGACATACACTATTTTTTTCCTGCTAAACCATTTGAAATAAATTGCAGACATCATGATATTTCACTTCTACACGTATCTCCTAAAAAATGGGACATTCACTTATGTAACCTCTTATGTGCTGAATCATTCCCCCCCACCAAATTCATACATCAAAGCCCTAATGCCTTGAACCTCAGAATATGACTGTATTTGGAGATAGGGTCTTTAAACAGGTAATTAAGTAAAAATAGGGCATTAGGGTTGCCCTAATCCAATCTGGTATCTTTATAAGAAAAGGAAATTTGAATATTATATTATTATATATTATTGTATATGTATAGATAATTATATGAACATACATTTTTCTATGACCAAATATATATTATATATAAATAAACCTTTATATAAATTGTCTCAAGAACCAAAGAAAAGCAGTACTAGGAAAAAGTCTGCACAAATAAGAAGTAAGTCACGTGAGGATTACACACCACCCAGGGGCATAGAAAGGACCCAGCAATGAGCCAGCCCCTTTGATTTAATCCATCTCTTCATGAAGAGACACCTGGAGCAGCCAATCAATGGAAGTTCCTTCAATAAACAGCAGGGTGGTATCAAAAGTATCAGTCATCAGAAAATTGCTTATTGCTCTGCACTCCGATGGGTCTGCTGCTGCCAATGATACATAATATGTATGGAAATGAGAAGAGACTTATTGGCGGCTACTGAAGTGGTCTAAAGATACCAGTGTTTGCAGAAAATAGTCATCCACTTATATACCATGAAGGGTAAATACAGACTTCTGGTGGCAGAAATGCAGATTCATCAACCTGAATTTCAGAGAAATATAATGTAAAATATAGTCTAAATAACCAGACTATCCCCTCCAAACTTTCAGTTCTTGTAAATAGACCGAAGTCTGTTGATTTAAAAATATAATTTAGCATTTACTCAGTGTCACAAAGAAGACTGATGTCTACTCATTTAAAAATACTACTTAGCACATATTCAGTGTCATGCATTCTGCTGGTACCCAGGACATACAGAGAATAGGGTGATGTTCACTACTTCTGATTTGTGTTCATTCTGGTGCTCACTTACCTTCCATCCCTCAATCAGCCTATTAGACACGAAGAATAAAGCAAGGAAGGGACAAGTTGGCCATTCTACCAAGACTTTCTATAAGGAGGGAAAATCTCTCCATTCAGGTTAGACTTTCTAAAATGGATCATATCCCACCTATGTAATGGTGAATTTTGATCTTGGTGTAAAATTTATAAACATTTTTAGCCAGACTGAGGCATATTCACCTGCTTGATGTCCATTCAATCACCAGATATTCGTATAGCACATACTAGGGGACAGCGATGTACAATGAACCAGAGCCAGATAGATAAAAAGACAGTTTCTGCCACCAAAGAGCTCAGAGAGTAGTAGGAAATCATTCATGCAAACAAACAAGTAACACTCAAGATGAACACAGCCCCAAAAGGGAGGAAATGCCTATGTCTACCAGGGGGAATCAAGGAAAACTTTAGAATGTGAAGCTTGACTGAGGACCTAAAGAGAGAGTAGGTGTCTGCCAGGTTGATTTAGGATGAGCTAGAGGTGTGTGCAAAGCCCAGAGAAGGACTGAGCCCGTGGAACTTCAGACACCAGTCCTGTTCACAGAGCTACTATCATGGATGAAATTCTAAAAATGCTCTCACGTATGTCTTATTTTTCACCCTTGCAACAAGCTTTTGATGGTAGACATTATCATTCCTAAGGAAACTGAAGTTAAAAGAGATTAAATAATTTGTCCAAAATTACATAACGTGGAAGAGAGGTAGGCTTAAACCCTAGTTTTCTGTACTCATTGAAGGGGCTCTTCTCATCTCCACAAAGAAGTTTTTTGAACCATTCCAAATCATAAGGGTAAAATAAAATTTTAAGAAAAATGTACTCTTCCCAAGCCACTTTTTTAAAAAGTTCTGCTTGAAAATGAGGGCTCCAGACTGGGAGATTACTAAAGAAACACATCTGAAATTTAGCTGCTAAAAACCTTTCATCCATTAGTGGCCACAAGCAGCTTTTTATTATGTGGGGGTGAAAGAGACATTTCTTTCAGGAGGTCATAAGTCTTAGGAGGACTAATGTCATGTTGCCTTTGTCAAGTAGGTAGTATTGTTGAGTGCCTACTCTTTCGAGGCTGTATAATAGGTGCTGCTGGAAAGGGCAAGGTAAATAGAAGGCATGGTCTATGTATTTGTTTCAGGTACTGTCAGAGAAAGCAGCACTATGGTGTTCCAAATAAAAATAATAAACTTACTGGTCCTTTAAAATCAATGTCAAAATGACTAGGGATATCATGCTTTACTTTGGCAACTTATGCTAGAAGACAATACTCAAGGGCCATAGCCAGTTGGATGCATAGCCCTCTGAGACAAGATAAAAGGATTTGTCTAGACCTTAAAAAAAACAAAAAGTCATACAAATTATATCTTTATCAGTCTTATAAAGCTTTTCCATGACTTTTATACATAGTCTCAGAAAAAATGGAGTAACATAAAGCCTTCCAACACTTTAAATGACTACCTGGCAATACTCTCTCAACATCTGGATATCCTTAGAATGTGATGCAGTCTTGTAGAGTCTAAAATCCTTGAGAGTCTGAATGGAAGGCTAATAGCAGCAACAATATTCACAGCAACCCTTCAGGCACAGTAGACTGTTATTTCTGGAGGCTCAATGCTGAGTATTGTTTTCTGTGATTTGAAATTCCTCTGAATGTCTTTCTCACTGTGTGAGCCTCCTTCATTTCACTACCCAATCCTAC
The DNA here is from genome assembly GCF_011762595.2 of Tursiops truncatus. NCBI lineage: Eukaryota > Metazoa > Chordata > Mammalia > Artiodactyla > Delphinidae > Tursiops > Tursiops truncatus. The sequence goes on along the minus strand of NC_047040.1, from coordinate 88,395,103 downwards.
TCCTTTTCTACCTGGCTAAAATTTGTGTAATCCTAATACTTAGCTAATACATTCTTTTGTAATTTAGTTCACTGAGAATAATTAAACAACGCATTGAAAACCTAATACGCTATTTTGCAAAGCATTTGAAGAAAAGTAACAATAAAGCGTTTCATGTAAATGATTCCAAATCCGGAAAATAAAAGTATGAGATTATATCTGACAGGAACCATACAGGCTTTCCGTTCCTCCAAGAATTATAATAATCTCATGCTCTGAGTTGTGCACGGTGTTAGCATCTTTTCAATGCATTCTGGCAGGTGTATCTTATTTTGAGTTTCCCAGACGCAAACCCTGACACAAGGCTTAGGGTATGAGGAAGGCAGTAAAGGAAAACACCACTAGGAGAGTGAAGAAGTGAACAAGGAAAGGAAGACAGCCATTGAAGAGTGTGCTGTGAAGCCAGCTCCCACAGTAGGAGACTAGAGTTGACTCCCACTGAAGAAACCTTGGAAACTGGGGTAAAAAACACAACTCAGAGTTATCTCAGTTAAAGGGAAAGGGAGGGGAAGGGGAAGGGTAAGCTGTGACAAAGCGAGAGAGTGGCATGGACATATATACACTACCAAACATAAAATAGATAGCTAGTGGGAAGCAGCCGCATAGCACAGGGAGATCAGCTCGGTGCTTTGTGACCACCTAGAGGGGTGGGATAGGGAGGGTGGGAGGGAGGGAGACACAAGAGGGAAGAGATATGGGAACATATGTATATGTATAGCTGATTCACTTTGTTATAAAGCAGAAACTAACAAACCATTGTAAAGCAATTATACTCCAATAAAGATGTAAAAAAATTTTTTTTAAAAAAAGGGAAAGGGAGCTAGGATATTTTTATAGTATTGATACCACCCATCCATTATGGTTGAGGCTAGAGCTCTTAGGCTTAATTCCCTGCCATGTCTGGCCAACCACAAGGCAGCAAGGGAGTCAGAGCTGTGAGAGAAAACCCCCAGGCGAAGAAGTACAAGTGCTGGTGATTGAAAGTTGAGCCATTGTTCACTGAAGTGATAACAGCAAATGGACATGTGGGGTCCCTTACAGTATCTGCAATAGTAGCGAAAAGAGGTTAGATTCTCGTAATCAGGATATCCTAAGAAATAATTCAGGATAAGGATATAAATTAAGTGCCAAGTCAAATCAACTGGAAGTGCCCTTCACAGTGCTAGAGCTCTATGCTAAGAAGGCTCCTGAGCCCTTATACCGGGTCAGCAGAAAATACTGGATTAGAAATTTTGGCCATGAGCCCAGCAATGGTTAGTAGTGATTCATTCACTATGTATGTCCTATTCTTTGTTTAGAAAATCTCCCAAATCCTTATGTGGTTAGCTTATCAAGAAGAATAATCCATCAGTTTAGTGTTGATAGAAAAACAGTGAAAACAAAAGCAAGAAGACTGCTTCAGCTAGCTAGAAGAGCTGTAAATACTGACTAAAAGACAAACTTGTGAACAAATTTGGAAATTCCTACCCTTTTTCTTGTGTTGAGAAACTTAGTCCATAAATAAATTAAAAGTTTTGTGAAAGTATAAATTTGAATTAATTATAAAACTTGTAGGCAGTGAACTTTTCCTTGCTCTAAGTTGCATTATTTACTGTTACCAACTAGCTAAAATTGTGACAAATGGTAGAAATACCCAGTATAGAAATGTCAAAAGCCTTTATTCAACGGTTTCAATATTCTACATTTCTTTTATGTAAAGTTTATAGATTTGATGAATCCTGGCACAAAATAGATTCAAATCCAGCTTCTGTGTTATGCCAGGTTAGAACTCTTTAAAGGCAAAGTGATCTGCACCTCCAAGAAAGACATTTTAATTCACTCTAATGAAGGTCATATTTTACTAAAGAATTAAATGAGATGTTATGAAGCTGCCTCCCAGTCACTTTTTTAAATGTTGGTTAGGTTTGAATGTATACCTTGGGTTGAGGGGAACTCTGAATTATTCATTCTGTCATGATACATATTAGACGTATGAACGACTTGTGTTGATAAATAAGGAGATTTGATGGCAAAGACTGATTATAAAAAAAATAAAGATTGAAAATAAGAAGAGATGATAAAAGACTGTATATACAGTTCCTTCGATTGCATTTCTAGTCTCTGATAATGCTAATTTTCGGCGGGGGGGGGGGAAGTAAAATTACCCAATGACGTTTGGAGGTTAGTAGGCATGTTGGAGCTGCTGGATCAGTCAGGCTTGGTCAATCATCATTTTCTTTTCAAATCCAGAACCTCAGTTTGTTTGTGTCTCCAACATAGTTCAGGTAGAACAGATGAGTATGAAATAAGCACTGACAGACACAGAGAGGGAGAGTGGTCAGAGCCAGATAACGTAGAGATTTTTAGGCCACTTGAAAAACTTTGGCTTTTACGCTGGATGAAATGGAAAGCCACTGGAAGAGTTTGAGCAGAGAACCAAAACTTAAACATAAATGACCTACTTATGTAAAAAAAAAAAAAAAATCACTCTGATCATTGCGAGGAGAATAGCAGGACAAGGGTTGGGTTTAGGAGATGAATTTAGAAGCTATCATAATAACCAAAAAGTAGGCAAAAAGACAATGATGGCTTCAATCAGAGTTGCAGGTGATGGTTAAGAGTAGCTGGATTCTTAATATTTTGAAGTTATAACTGGCATCCTTTGCTGATTTATTGGATGTAGATGTGAGAGAGCAATAGGAATCAAGGATTTTGACTCAAACATCGTGAGAAACTGAGTTACAATATTTGAACAGTTCAAATTTGGACTTATTAAGTTTATTACCTCTAAAAGATATCCGAGAGGAAATGTCTAGATAGTTGGATATTTGAGTCTGAAGTTCAAGGGAGAGGTCAGGTAGAAGATATAACTTGGGAGTAATTAGTGTATAAATGCTATTTAAAGCCATGAGGCTCGATGGGCTCCCCCTAAGGAATGAGTGTAAACAGAGAAGACGGAATTAAGAGTGAACCTGGGCTGCTCCTATGTTTGCAGTTCAGGGATACAAGGAAAGAACATACAGGAGGCTGGAAAAGTGAAGTCTGTGAGGTAGAAGCAGAACGAGGAGCTAGTGGGATCCTTGATGTTAAGACAATTGTTCAAGGAGGAGAGACATTCAACTGTGATGGATGTTGGTAAGAGTTCAAGTAAGATATGAAGTGAAAACTGATTATTGAATTTAGACATATTTGGCAGATCGTTGACCTTGGTAAGAGTGGTGTCAGTATAGAAGCAAGGGCGAAATCCTGACAGAAGTGGTTTAAGACAGAAATGGATGAGAGGAACTGGCATGCAGGAGAGACATCTCTCATGATGATTTTTTTCTGTGAGGCGAAGAAGAAGAAAAGAGTAACGGGTGTCAAGATTCTTCTTTTTCTTGGTAGCATGTTAGTGGAAATTACGGCTTACTAGTAACCTATAGGAATGATAAAAGAGCAAATATGATGCAATAAAAAGAGGGAATGATGCTTTTAAGTAGCCAAGAGTAGAAGGAAACTAGTAAAGAAGGGAAGAAACCGGCTTGAGGTAGGAGCATAGACAGTGTTCTCAAGGTACCAGGAAGAGAAGCAGATAGTTTAGGTCCTATAGACATGGTGGATAGGAGATAGTTTCATATGGAAGTTCTCTTCTGCTGCATGTATTTTCTCACTGAAATAAGAGGGAAAGACATCAGAGGAGAATAAAAAGTCGGGAGAAGGTGGAAGTTGAAAAGAGAAGGGACAGTGTGGGATAACGTAGTTTAGGAGGAGTAACAGTTTGGAAGGAAATATATAATAGAATTTCTGGGTTATGATATTGCCCACTCAGAGGACAGTGTTTAAGAATTTCTAATTAGAATAATGAACATTATTGTTTGTGTTTTGTTTGCTGTTTTTAAGCTTATGTATTATTTGCTGCTTCTGTCTACGATTAACTGCCTCAGTGCAAGTGTGAAGCTGTGGAGAGTTTTAAATTTGTAACTGAAAAAATCAGTTTATTATTAATATTTGAAAAGTTTCATTGTGATATCTTCTTCAGATCAAATCACACAAACAGCAACAATTGAACTTAGTAGTACCCCCAAAGGGTGAGAGACATAAAGAGAGAGCATTAAAATGCATTCTTAAGGTCTAAAATTACTTACACACATTCTGGTACCTGTATGATAGACTGGGAGTCTTATAAGTACTCACTTCGATTATGCAAATAAGTTTTAAAATGTCATTATGTTTACTATAAAGTCTAAAATATTCAATATGAAAAAATACCATATTTAACTATTTTAAACTTTAAAATTAATTTTAGAATGAAATGACCTTGCCCAAGCCTTATAACAATGAAATTATACCTAAAAATATGTTCATGGGACAAAATGTTTAAATCACCTCATTTTAGTGTTTAAGGGCATCTTAAAGACCAACTGCATTCACATCTGGCTTCCAGATGTTTGAAATGAAGTAGGACACAAATAAAGTTAAGTGACATAATTAAGGCAGACCAGAGACTAGACCTTACTATGAGTTGTTCATTGGTGTTCCTAAGAACAAAACAACAAAAACCATTAAATCTTTCCAACTGACCTTTTGGGGCTAAAGAGCATTCTGCTGGGGACTTGCTAGTTTATGCATACATCTACTTCCCTGTTGTTCTAGGCCATGCTGAGAAAGACATTCATTATAATAGGGCCAGCATTTCGGCCCATACAGTTCTTGTCTGGGAATTCAAGAAAAGATTTTTAAATTGGAAAGGATAGAGACACACTCTAAGGACAAAGGCAAACTCAGCTTCAACGGATTCGACAAAGTTGTAGACACCTGCAAAACAGCTATAGCAAAGAATCAGCCACAACTACTGTACCACAAAGAGGCAGTCTTTGGAAGGAAAGGCTTTGAGCAGATTGTCAGGTATAATCTATAAGAGCTGAAATGTGTTAGGATATCAGTTGTAAAAGTAAGGGCATATGATAACTACGGGCACTAGAGAAACAATGTTGGTTACCAAAATACAGGCTTTTGCATGTGGTACTAACCGAAACAAAGCTCACAATTAAGATATTGTCATATTTGAAAATTATAGGTCAAACACATAACCTAGACTAAATTCTCCCAGGATTAAATTTCTTTTAAATGAGAACTTGAAGAATTCTGCCTGTGATGTACTTTCACTAGGGTCCTCCATTTCTTTCTTATTCTTTTCTCATCTTGATCACACTTAGTTCTATTCTATTTCAATTCTTAAGCCAAATCATACCATTTTCTTTACATTTAAACACATTATGGTACAGTTAAGAAGTGTCTTTGGCAGACTTTCAAGTAATGACAAGAGCATCTGTTCTCAATGTGACTGATTTGTCTGTGCCATCCAGCTGCCCATTGATCTCACAGTTTCAGCAGGTGTTACTATCTAGGTAGGTGCTCCCTTGCTGGTTCCCATCCTCATATCATGTTCTGTGTGCACTGCTCACAAAAAGGCCTGCAAGTTCATCAGGATACTCTTCCCAGACTGAGGAGCACCATTTGGTCAAGGAGTGATAAAAAGTAATTCCACACCCTCCCCTCCCCAAATAATTCGACCATAGCCTTCTTATTTCTTCATGATTTATTTTCAGGTGTCAGTAACCGGGAGAAATTTATTTGCTGAGTATTTCCTGTGCCGTTTAAAGCAGAGGGTTTAATTTAGACTTGGACCTTGAAGAATAAATATCTCTTTCCTATTATACCTGCTCATATCAAATATGCTCAATCAAATTAGGTTCAGATTACAGTTATGAAAACTTTTATGAGAACAAAGGCATTCACACCAGCAAATATTTTCTAGAGAGAATGCCCATACAAAACAGAGCGTGCTACATTTTTTTTGCCAAAAATCCTTTTTTAGAGAAAGTAAGTCCTTAGGAGTAAGATTAGCTGAATAATCAAGTAACACATTAAATGTAGAAAACTTAGACTTTGTTTTTGATAACATACCCTAAGGTTAATAGGCCAATACTGAAGTTCATTCTGAGTTAAGTGATCCTGGTATATATTTTGTCTTGTGAAATAAGGCCTATAGCAAGAAATACACCTCTAGAGGCCTTTAGACAACAGCATTATAGTAAATGACAGATCACATGAAGTGAGAAGTTAAAGTTGGCCCTTCACTGAGAACAGTCCAACAGAAGGTCTCCTTAAATATATGTTCCTGAAAAAGATACATATTTCAGGGGCATAAATACATGCCCCTGAAAGGGGCAAGCCATTCCTTGCTAGTCAATTCTTTTTTTTTTTTTTTTTTGCGGTACGCGGGCCTCTCACTGTTGTGGCCTCTCCCGTTGCGGAGCACAGGCTCCGGACGCGCAGGCTCAGAGGCCATGGCTCACGGGCCCAGCCGCTCCGCGGCATGTGGGATCTTCCCGGACCGGGGCACGAACCCATGTCCCCTGTATCGGCAGGCGGACGCCCAACCACTGCGCCACCAGGGAAGCCCGTCAATTCTTGATGATAGGTACTTTGGTACATTATTAAAATCCTGTACTTCCTAGGTATAGCAGCTGACACACAATGGGCTCTCAGTCAATATTTGTAAGATAATTAAAAGCTGTCAGTGTTTTATATAACACGTATTTCTTAACTTTATAAGCTTACTATATGATTACAGAGTTAACCACTGAATTCTGTTCAAAGGCAATCTTTCAACAGAAAATGGAGAATATGTCTACAGTGATTTATTTGTTCAGAAGATTTTATGCTTCCATGAAATTTTTAAAATAAAAAACTCCATGCATTAACAAAATAATAATTTTCAAATGCTAATCATTTTCTTTACCAATTATCAAAATCTCTTAAGCAAATATCAGTCAATTGATGGTGCTTCAAAAAGGAGAAGAAAGAGGAGGAGGAAAAGGAAGAACAAGGAGAAAGAGAAAGAAAAAGAAAATTGAATTTAACTGAATTGGTAGGTGGCTTATAGTTAATTTTAGAAACGTTATATAGCAATGTCCCATTCATCTTGCCCACCTTTTACAAACTTAAATTTAAAATGGTGGCAATAATTTGCCTTTTTATAATAAAATTTCAAAATTATTTAAAAATAGAAGAATTTATTTTTTCTCTATTACATGATAGGCTGAATTTCAAATAATATTTTTTTCCTGAGAAATACTGAAGATAAAATGGATGTTTTCAATGTTTTCTCAATATAAATAAGTTGGTTCAAATAAGAATAAAGTACTGCAGCTCTCAAACATTTTTTTTAATTTATAAAATGAAAAAGATAAAATATATTTGTGATTGTCAATTAAGTTAACAAATTAAATGAGCCTAGAACTATGGTTGTGAAATAATAAATTCTCAATGAATGATAGTTGCCCTCTCCTGAATATTTTAAGTTGAAAATCTATGGGGAATAATGACGATAATTCATTGCCTGAACTTGAGCAGACAATACAACTTCCTTGAGCCTTCCTTGTTCTATCTTGAAATGGTCAACATAAAAACATGCTTTGTACTTCATATGATTTTTGTGAAGATCAAGTGAGATAAACATGAAAGCTCTTGAAAATTATAAATCCATATTCAAATGTAGTAGGAGATTAGAAACTGAAATATCTCTCTATTCTTAGATTTCTAATTCATAGTACTTATCTTTAAAACCGACTGTAAAACTATTTTGGTATGACAGGAAAATAAAATATCATACATGGATTCAAACAAGGAAAATGCTTATTTATTATTATTTAAATACCTATATTCACTTATACCCTGATATTCGTCCTTGTAAATGCTGAAGAGCTTCTTTGAAATCGGCTAATGTGAATTTCTACTTAATTATTGTACAGTGTCAAGTGGTACTATGTTATTTATAAAATACTAGGCATTATAAAAAAATATGGTTACAGACACATTCAATACATCCTAGAATACTTTTATAACTACTGTTTACCTATACCTGATCCTCAGATTTCTCAACGGTTTTTGTTCAGGCTATTAACTCCAACTCTGTAATGAAATGACATCTTAGCTAGCATGATGACCTCAGACCTCAGCACTCCATGTGAATTAAGAAAAAAAATCTAACATGTTGAATATGATATCCTCCTCACCTACAAATTCAGTAAGGCTACTAATAGATATTTTCAATATCCCTTAAAATAGGTCTCATTAAGAGCTTATTTAGCTGCTCCGTTCCTAAATGTTCAAAGACCATTTAAAAAATTAAAGATCATTGGATTTGGGGTGAAAACTTAAATCCAGGGGACAGTGAAAATAGTAATCTCTCCGAATATACCACAATTGTAAAAAATATTAATATTCTAAAACTCACTTTAAAAAATTTAGTGCCAAAGGACTTGCCTACGTACAGCATTTAACACAGTGTCTCACCCATAATCAGTGCCCACTAAATATTTGTAACTTATTCTTTGACGGAAAAAGCTCTTAATATATTCCTGTTTTCCTTCTAGTTCTTTAGAACACAAGTAAAGCACAAGTAGATCAAGCAATTTATACCAGCACATTAATTTCTTTCTAGTGAAGTCTTCTTTAACCTTTTGTTAAAAAGTAAAAAACCACATTTTAATTGCACTAGAGAAATCTGTTTAATGCAGATACAGCATGAAGAGGAACTTCCTCTAACAGTTCAACTCCAAATGCACATGGGGATTTGGACATCTGTTATCTTCTGGCTTCTATGGAGCAACTGGGATAGATTTCATAGCTTTCTGCAGGAAGCCTGCCCAGGAGTGCATGTGCACAACACATGCATTTGGACACGCATGTACATACTCATGTGTGTACACATACATGTCACACACATGCACATACACATTCACAGATCTCCTCGACTAAAAAAGAAATTACCTTAGCTGCTCATAGTAAGATTCCAACAACAAATACAAACTGAGATCTTTACAACCAGGTAGAACCTTATAAACTATCCCACATGTGTAGCTCCCGAGGGCAGAGGGCTGAATGTAAACAATCTGGTATATTATATAAGCCATCAGAAGTCTATAATAGGTTCAGAAATTCTAAAATTATAGCGATAATAGAGATGTAGATGGAAGAAAACGTTGAGAAGTGGCTAAAGTAGTTCACAGAATCAAAATACAAAAGACCAGTGGTTGCATTTATATACCAAGTACCATATTATTCTGTTACTAATAATAAGAGTCCCTCCTTTGGGAATATTTCAGTAGCCAAATGCTGGGTGTAGTGAGTGGTACACATCTCTATTTAATTTCCTCAAACAAACAAACAAACAAACAAACTGGGGAATGGGTATCAGGAGCCACCATTTTACAAATAAGTTGAGGTCACACAAGATCAGTTAACATGCCTGAAATCATATTACTAGAAATCATTATTACTAATAAATAAAGAAGCAGGACTTTAAACTCATATCTATCTGAACTCCAAATTTTTAGGTTGGAACCTCTTTGGAATGTATGAGGTTTTAAAAAACTGCTATTATTTGAGATAAATGTACCTGATGCAAGGAGAAATTCACCAGCTGTTGGTGAAGTATGCATAATTATTTCTTAGTGTGTAGTTATATTCCTTAAGAAGCCATGAATTTAGAACTGGGAGGCTGCAAGTGTTATGCACTATAAGAAGGTGAAATGAAAAAATATCCTAGTGACTAAAGTTGGATGGAGGGTGAGTCTCACCTATATTTTCTGAAGCTTTCAATCGTTTCAGATAACATTTTTTGAAACTTAAATATTGCATGGATTACCTAATTAATTTTCATACTCTCAACCCTAAATAGGTAACATCGCTATACCCTTTTACCAATAAGATCTACTGCCTCCCACCTATATGGCTGTCTGAACTATAATCAGTATCTTTCCTTTATTTTCTGACAGGAGGCATCTACTCTGGTGGCCAATCGAATGATCCCTTATCATAGATATTAGATCTTTTAATACTAAACTTCCCGAAAGAAAGCTGAATGCCAAGATATAAAACCAAATATTCCCAGACTCCAAAAGCTCACAAGGAGAAATAGAAATGAACCTTGCAGGACCAACACTGCTGAGTTAAGAGTAAACACTGCAAAGGCAAGCACAGTGCCTAGCACAGAGTAAGTGCTCAATAAACTCAGGTAACAGGACAGGGAATGGAACTTTTCCTTGAATGTGAAATCAGAAACTAAAGGTGAAGCAAATTCTTAAAAGTACAAGAAACGTCTGGGATAGATGTCTAACAGAAGGCATCCTAAGAGGTTCCCCAAAAAACAGTTTCCCTTGAACACCTTTTCCCCCTTCCCCACACTAGATAGGTCACTAGGTGACAACGGAAATCACTGAAACCATCATGCTGGTGGTTAGAAGTTATTCTCTCTGACTCCGTAGGGGAGAATAAGGGTGTGTATTCTTCTCTTTCTCAAGACAAGTGTGAGACAGAGAGGCAAGTCGATAGAATCACTTGCTAGATCGAGAACACCTAGAAAGGCAACCTGGCTTCTTATACCCTGACTAAATGCTTGTTGAACTGAAAACCTGCAGTTACCTCTGGGGTTTCTGGCAGAATAGAGTGGAGCACAGTGAGAG